>NW_026991221.1:0-150853 GCF_036250125.1 Pseudopipra pipra
TCGTGGCCATCTGCAAAGCCCTGCACTACAGGACCCTGCTGGGCAGCAGAGCTTGTGCCCACGTGGCAGCAGCTGCCTGGGCCACTGGGAAGCGGGTCTGGCCCTGGTTCTGCAGGAGCTGCCGCCTGAGCTGATGATCTCCTGAGCAGTCCAGACACGCAGTCACTGTCCCTGTCCTCTATTTCCTCCCTTTCTTGCTGCAGGACCAGGAACGACTGTGCTGCTCTGCTGGGCTGGGGCAGGGAGATGGTGGGACCAGGCAGGGGCTGGACTGGGCAGTTCCAGGGAGTAGAAAACCCCAACGTTCATCTGAAGCGTAGGAGTGGGCAGGGTGGGAGCGCTACAGGGCTGAGGTGGCTCCAGGCTCTGGGAGTGACAGCAGGAGCCCAGGGAGACACTGCTCCTGCTGCAATGAACTGCCTGTGTGTGTGCAAGGGAAGGACTCGTGTCTCTGAACACCCCAGTGTGTGTGAGCATCGTCATGGGGACGCGGCTGTGCGCCCTGGCTGTAGAGAGGAGGTGGCCAAGGTAGAAATTAGGGACGAGATAGCCGAAGTTCATTCCTAGACCAACCTGCCTGGCTGCTGAGAGAGTTAGAAATCACCTCCCTGTCCAGAAAAGGGAGCAGCAAGAAACGACCCTCTTGGGGAGCACAGGAAGCAGGAGGACAGAGATATGACCCGTTCTTTCTATGCCTGTATTGCTCTCTTTGGATATCTCCATTCCCTGTGGATCCCTTTAGCCGATGGCGCTCTGAGTTGTGCCTGGCTCCGGGGCCTCACTTACGGGCAGGGGCTGTTCCCTGTCAGCTCGCATTGCAGTCCTCCCCTCCCCCGTTGAAATCGCCATCCTTCCTGAGCCCAGGGCCATATGGCTGGAAGTCTCTCCTTTCTTACTTCTTTTGTCTCCTCTCTCACCACCTCTAACACTTGTACTGGTTTGGCTGCAACTCGCTCCATCGCACTGTCTGCCTTCACAGTTCCTTCAGCACAAGTCCGAGATGTAGTGTTCAGATCCTTGACGAGTGACATTCCGAATCTTGCGGACTCTTACTGTGTCTTTTCCACACTCAAGGCAAAGTCAGAACCTTCTTCCTATCCAAAGAGGAAGATCCACATGAGCCAGAGAAGCAAGGAAAGTGCAAAGAAGGTGTAAGGAAAGGATGGCTCAGGAGAAGTTAGGACAAACATTGCACTTGAATGCAGTACGCACAGATTTGCGCTCTCCTGTGCTGTGTAACGTCACTTGGCACACAGGCATCCTTTCACAAGCCTGTGCTCTTCTTAGGACTGAAATCTCCTCGTTTCTCAGGGGGGCTAATTTTTTCCCCAGCAGAACCAATTAACGGAGTTTTGTATTTCCAAGAAAATCCCTTGCAAGCTCCAAAAACGACTGTGTCATTGATTCGGCGTCCCCCAGGGCGCAGAGCCGCGTCCCCATGACGATGCCGGGAGAGCCAGAGGACGGTGGAAAGATGATCTCCCGACAGCGGCAGCCGCCCGGCTTTCGCCCGCAGCTCTCTGTACCCTTTAGCAGCGCGTGCCAGGAGCTCGGGGCTGTGGCCCGGGAGCTGCCGGTAGAAAGGGATAAAATCTCCTATCCTGATGTTTGCGTGTGAGCACTTGATGGTGATTTCACTGCCCTCGGTGGTCTCTACCAATGGGTCCTGCTGCATTTGGTCTCTGCCTGCAGACACTGGCGGTGAGAAAAAGAAGTAAAGCCGTCAGAAGTGCTTTTTGCACTGGATGTTTTTTCCCAGAAAAAAGGGCACAGAAGCAGTCAGGACCATACGGAGAAAAATTTGTTGGAGAGATGAGTGCGGGAAAGAGAGGTGGATTGGTGGAGTCACTGAAGAATGGAAAGCCGCGGGACTAAGCAAAGCAAAGAGAGGAAGAGAAGTAGGAAAGGGGAAAGAAGGACTGTAGGATTTCTCTGAAGGACAGAGAGTAAATCAAGGAAAGAGGACCGGCTCGACAAAGAAAAGAGCGATGAGTGTTCCGAGGGGATGCTTTATGGAGCATAGGGAGGGAAGGAGGGGAGGAGAGTTCGGGGGTAGAGTTCTGTGAAGAACCTGCCAGGCAGGACGGCAGCCTCGAGGGACCTGCACGGCCACCCCAGCCGCTGCCCCGGCCCCCACGGACCCCGGTCGCCAGCCCTGCGCACCGAGCAGAACCGCGGCCAGCGCCGCCAGCCCAGCTCCCGGCTACCGCCGCATCAGCCGATCCGCCGCCCGGCGTCTCGCTGCGCCCGCCAGTCGCGGCTCTCTGCTCCGAGCGGGCCTCCTCCTCTCCGCCTCCTCTCCTTCCTCTGCCTTCCTCTCCCTCCACTGCCCTCCTCCGACAATTCCGGCCCGCGGCTGAGCCCGGCGCCGGCGCCGCTCGGGCTCTCGTCGGGTGCGGGCTGGAAGCGGACACCAGGCGAGAGCGGCTGCAGCGCGACGGCCCTCGGGGCTCTGCACAGCGGAGGCGGCGGGGCCGGGCTGGGTGGCAGGGTTGCCGGTTGTTATCGGGGAGCTCAACATCCACAGGTCATGAGCTCCTTTCGCCGCCATCGTCTCTTCCCTCACATCCTTCCTCTGTTGACACGTGGAGACTCCTGAATTGTCCTCCAGGACACGCGCTTGTGAGAATGGTGGAGGGGCACGAGAGGCAGAACATCCCTCCGGGCTCAGCACCCAGGGCTCAGCCTCTCCTGGCCTGTCCAGGGGAGCATCCCTGCTGGAAGCAGGAGCACTTCTGCTGGAGACAAAGATCACTTGGCTTTTTGTCGGGGGCTGTGGCACCAGTGTTACGGCGAGTCAGTGCATGGGAGAAGTACCTTCCCCAGAGAAAGCTCGGACGTGTCGTGGTATCTCCCACCTGCTTTGGACTTCGTGGAGATGCAGTCTCCGTAAGTGAGCTCTGCTGTGTCCCTCCTCCTGCTCCTCTTGCTCAGAGGATCAGGGAACAGCCTGTCACACCTGAACTCGATGTGCTGCAACCAGCATATCTGCAGCAGGTTGGGGGGCACTCAGAGGCACAGTCGAAAAGTTCATTCTCTTTCCCGTCGCTCTCACTCACCTCCGTAGGAGGACATGAAGGACCACCAGGGCAGGGTGTCATCTGTTGCCATGTGCACTGGAAAACCCAGGTCAGCTCCCCAGGGCGTTCATCCCAGACCTGACAACCAGTCTTGGTTGGCACTCACAATAGAACCACTACTTCCAGCACTGGCTTCTCACCCAGCCCACAGAGGGTCTTTCTCTGTTTGCATTGCACAGACAAGTCTTGAGCACACACCTGCTGTTGGTGCGGGGAGATGACCCTGAGGAAGTACAAATGCCTTCAGCCTCCTGCGGGAGCCTTGAAGTTACGTGGGACAGAGTGTCTCGGTGTCGCTTTGCATTTACAGTACTAAACGCTGGTAAAACCCTGGATGCAGCTGTGGGATGTGCTTCTGTGGTCAGAGCTATCCGTGTCCATCCCTCAGGCTGTGGGGCATCTCTGATAGTGGCAGAGTAGGTGGCACCCCACAAGGGCTGAGGTGCAGCCAGGCTCCGGGCGTAGCAGCAGGAGCCCCAGGAGATACTGCCCCTGCTGCCATGAACTGTTTGTGTGTGTGTGCAAGGGAAGAACTCGTGTGTCTGAAAACCCTTGTGTGACCGAGCGGTGAGCCCCCGCCAGGGCACCACTGACTCTTGGCCAACTGGCCATCCACCAGCACCCCCAGAGGCCATTTTCCAGCGCTACTGTGCAGCGTGTCATTCCCAGTCTGTCCGTACATCCGGGGTTGCCCCATCCCAGGGACAGAATACGGCAGGTCCCCTTGTTGAACTTCCTCTGGTTGACAACTGCCCAAACCTCTGATTTGAAGTCGCTCTGCAGGGCCTCCCCCTTCCGTGAGGCCCTAGAGTGTCAAAATGGCCCCTTGATTCCATGGGACTCTGCAGTGTTCAGGGTTCCATATGTCACATGAGGCCCCATGTTGTCACAATGGCACTGAAATGAGAGAGGATCTCCTTTCTAAACGACTTAGGAAATCAGAAGTTTTTTCTTGGACAAAAATCCTAATCGACAAAAGGGATTTGCTTACTTTGCATGGTAGTGGTTAGAGGTCGGATAGATCAATCAAAGATGCTACGAGTCCTGCTAAGCCAGAAGACCACTCTGCGAAAATGACTGCCCCCCCCCGAAGAAATGGACGCTAGATGGCAGTCTTGCTCCACGAATAAAATCCAAGACGCTATTTGACCCGAAAATCGTAACAGAATCGTGGACTGCTTGTGAAGGGAAGGGTCTTTCGAGTATCACTGTATTTATATTCCGAAATTTATACTGATTCCTTGATTCATGCATGGCAGAGTACCCCCACGGATCCCCAGCTGGCATCGTAAAGAAATGTTCGATCCAATGGTTTCTGGTCATTGGGTTTAATTCTTTTGTTTTACCCCTTTGATTCCATAAAGTTCCAAAGATATCCCAGGGTTTGTTTAATTCCATGAGGTCCCGCATGTCCCAATGACATCCTTCAATTCCCTGGTTTTTTGTAGTTTCCCAGGAAACATTTGCTTCCATGATGCAGGAGAGTGTCACGACGGCTGCTTGATTCCGTGAGTTCCCCAAGTGTCCCGGCAGTCCTTTGGTTCCATGAGACCCTGCAATGTGGCAGTGGGTTGACCTTGCCTGGGTGCCAGGTGCCCACCAAGCCGCTCTATCGCTACCCTTCCCAGCCAGACAGGAGAGAGAGAATAAGATGGAAAATGACTTCTACCTTGAGATCAGGCACTTCACTAAAGCAAAAACCAAGAGGAAAATAAAAAGATTTATTCTCTGCTTCCCGTCAGCAGCGATGCTTGGCCACTTCACGGGAAACAGGGCTTCATCACCCAGAGAGGCCGCTCAGAAGGCAAGTATTGCAAAAAAATGGATTTCCTCCCTTTCCTGTTCCTTTCCTGAGCTCCTGCAGCTGAGCTGACGCCATATATTCTGCAATATCCCTTTGGTCCATTTGGCTCAACTGGCCTGTCTGTATCCCCTCCCATGATCTTGCCCCCGATTCAAGGGAGGAAGCTGACAATGCGGATGCTGCGCCAGCCCTGCTCAGCAGTTGCCAAAGCACTGGTGTGATTAACTCCTTTGTAGCTCCCAATGCAAGGCACAGCACTGTGACGGCTGCAGTGAGAAAATGAGCTCCAGCTCAGACAGACCCAACACACGTGGGATTCTGAAATGTCTCAGGGTTCGGTTGGTTTCACGATGCCCCCCCTGTCACCGCGACACAGCTCTCAGACCCGGCAGTAGAAAAATAAATCAAAAAATTCAGAAGAAATCATCTTAAAGTCATGCTAAGCCTGTCTTCTACAGTCCAGAATCTACATATGTGTGACTGCAGAGAGTTGGGATGAGGGTAGATGCTCAGAGGAATTCATGGGTTTGATCTAGGAAACCTGTCCCAAAGTTTTCACTGCCTTTTCCTCCTTGGACACTTCCTGATGCCCGGAGGAAGCTCATGTCCAACAGCAGCTCCATCCCCCACTTCCTCCTCCTGGCTGCAGCTCTTGCACTTCTGCTTCTTCCTGGGCATGTCCTCCTGGCCAACGGCCTCATCCTCAGCGCCATAGCCTGCCACCACCACCTGCACACCTGCAGGGACTTCTTCCTGCTCCACCTCTCCCTCACGCACCCGGGCTGCATCTGCACCACTGTCCGTCCCCAAAGCCAGGGCCAATTCCTTCTGGAACACCAGGGGCATCTCCTACTCAGGATGAGCTGCACAGGTGTTTTTGGCTTTTCTTCTTGATCACAGCGGAGGTTGCCCTTCTCACCATCATGTCCTACGACCGCTACGTGGCCATCTGCAAAGCCCTGCACTACAGGACCCTGCTGGGCAGCAGAGCTTGTGCCCACGTGGCAGCAGCTGCCTGGGCCACTGGGAAGCGGGTCTGGCCCTGGTTCTGCAGGAGCTGCCGCCTGAGCTGATGATCTCCTGAGCAGTCCAGACACGCAGTCACTGTCCCTGTCCTCTATTTCCTCCCTTTCTTGCTGCAGGACCAGGAACGACTGTGCTGCTCTGCTGGGCTGGGGCAGGGAGATGGTGGGACCAGGCAGGGGCTGGACTGGGCAGTTCCAGGGAGTAGAAAACCCCAACGTTCATCTGAAGCGTAGGAGTGGGCAGGGTGGGAGCGCTACAGGGCTGAGGTGGCTCCAGGCTCTGGGAGTGACAGCAGGAGCCCAGGGAGACACTGCTCCTGCTGCAATGAAACTGCCTGTGTGTGTGCAAGGGAAGGACTCGTGTCTCTGAACACCCCAGTGTGTGTGAGCATCGTCATGGGGACGCGGCTGTGCGCCCTGGCTGTAGAGAGGAGGTGGCCAAGGTAGAAATTAGGGACGAGATAGCCGAAGTTCATTCCTAGACCAACCTGCCTGGCTGCTGAGAGAGTTAGAAATCACCTCCCTGTCCAGAAAAGGGAGCAGCAAGAAACGACCCTCTTGGGGAGCACAGGAAGCAGGAGGACAGAGATATGACCCGTTCTTTCTATGCCTGTATTGCTCTCTTTGGATATCTCCATTCCCTGTGGATCCCTTTAGCCGATGGCGCTCTGAGTTGTGCCTGGCTCCGGGGCCTCACTTATGGGCAGGGGCTGTTCCCTGTCAGCTCGCATTGCAGTCCTCCCCTCCCCCGTTGAAATCGCCATCCTTCCTGAGCCCAGGGCCATATGGCTGGAAGTCTCTCCTTTCTTACTTCTTTTGTCTCCTCTCTCACCACCTCTAACACTTGTACTGGTTTGGCTGCAACTCGCTCCATCGCACTGTCTGCCTTCACAGTTCCTTCAGCACAAGTCCGAGATGTAGTGTTCAGATCCTTGACGAGTGACATTCCGAATCTTGAGGACTCTTACTGTGTCTTTTCCACACTCAAGGCAAAGTCAGAACCTTCTTCCTATCCAAAGAGGAAGATCCGCATGAGCCAGAGAAGCAAGGAAAGTGCAAAGAAGGTGTAAGGAAAGGATGGCTCAGGAGAAGTTAGGACAA
This sequence comes from Pseudopipra pipra, assembly GCF_036250125.1. Taxonomy (NCBI): domain Eukaryota; kingdom Metazoa; phylum Chordata; class Aves; order Passeriformes; family Pipridae; genus Pseudopipra; species Pseudopipra pipra. Next base: position 7,011 of record NW_026991221.1, read on the forward strand.
ACATTGCACTTGAATGCAGTACGCACAGATTTGCGCTCTCCTGTGCTGTGTAACGTCACTTGGCACACAGGCATCCTTTCACAAGCCTGTGCTCTTCTTAGGACTGAAATCTCCTCGTTTCTCAGGGGGGCTAATTTTTTCCCCAGCAGAACCAATTAACGGAGTTTTGTATTTCCAAGAAAATCCCTTGCAAGCTCCAAAAACGACTGTGTCATTGATTCGGCGTCCCCCAGGGCGCAGAGCCGCGTCCCCATGACGATGCCGGGAGAGCCAGAGGACGGTGGAAAGATGATCTCCCGACAGCGGCAGCCGCCCGGCTTTCGCCCGCAGCTCTCTGTACCCTTTAGCAGCGCGTGCCAGGAGCTCGGGGCTGTGGCCTGGGAGCTGCCGGTAGAAAGGGATAAAATCTCCTATCCTGATGTTTGCGTGTGAGCACTTGATGGTGATTTCACTGCCCTCGGTGGTCTCTACCAATGGGTCCTGCTGCATTTGGTCTCTGCCTGCAGACACTGGCGGTGAGAAAAAGAAGTAAAGCCGTCAGAAGTGCTTTTTGCACTGGATGTTTTTTCCCAGAAAAAAGGGCACAGAAGCAGTCAGGACCATACGGAGAAAAATTTGTTGGAGAGATGAGTGCGGGAAAGAGAGGTGGATTGGTGGAGTCACTGAAGAATGGAAAGCCGCGGGACTAAGCAAAGCAAAGAGAGGAAGAGAAGTAGGAAAGGGGAAAGAAGGACTGTAGGATTTCTCTGAAGGACAGAGAGTAAATCAAGGAAAGAGGACCGGCTCGACAAAGAAAAGAGCGATGAGTGTTCCGAGGGGATGCTTTATGGAGCATAGGGAGGGAAGGAGGGGAGGAGAGTTCGGGGGTAGAGCTCTGTGAAGAACCTGCCAGGCAGGACGGCAGCCTCGAGGGACCTGCACGGCCACCCCAGCCGCTGCCCCGGCCCCCACGGACCCCGGTCGCCAGCCCTGCGCACCGAGCAGAACCGCGGCCAGCGCCGCCAGCCCAGCTCCCGGCTACCGCCGCATCAGCCGATCCGCCGCCCGGCGTCTCGCTGCGCCCGCCAGTCGCGGCTCTCTGCTCCGAGCGGGCCTCCTCCTCTCCGCCTCCTCTCCTTCCTCTGCCTTCCTCTCCCTCCACTGCCCTCCTCCGACAATTCCGGCCCGCGGCTGAGCCCGGCGCCGGCGCCGCTCGGGCTCTCGTCGGGTGCGGGCTGGAAGCGGACACCAGGCGAGAGCGGCTGCAGCGCGACGGCCCTCGGGGCTCTGCACAGCGGAGGCGGCGGGGCCGGGCTGGGTGGCAGGGTTGCCGGTTGTTATCGGGGAGCTCAACATCCACAGGTCATGAGCTCCTTTCGCCGCCATCGTCTCTTCCCTCACATCCTTCCTCTGTTGACACGTGGAGACTCCTGAATTGTCCTCCAGGACACGCGCTTGTGAGAATGGTGGAGGGGCACGAGAGGCAGAACATCCCTCCGGGCTCAGCACCCAGGGCTCAGCCTCTCCTGGCCTGTCCAGGGGAGCATCCCTGCTGGAAGCAGGAGCACTTCTGCTGGAGACAAAGATCACTTGGCTTTTTGTCGGGGGCTGTGGCACCAGTGTTACGGCGAGTCAGTGCATGGGAGAAGTACCTTCCCCAGAGAAAGCTCGGACGTGTCGTGGTATCTCCCACCTGCTTTGGACTTCGTGGAGATGCAGTCTCCGTAAGTGAGCTCTGCTGTGTCCCTCCTCCTGCTCCTCTTGCTCAGAGGATCAGGGAACAGCCTGTCACACCTGAACTCGATGTGCTGCAACCAGCATATCTGCAGCAGGTTGGGGGGCACTCAGAGGCACAGTCGAAAAGTTCATTCTCTTTCCCGTCGCTCTCACTCACCTCCGTAGGAGGACATGAAGGACCACCAGGGCAGGGTGTCATCTGTTGCCATGTGCACTGGAAAACCCAGGTCAGCTCCCCAGGGCGTTCATCCCAGACCTGACAACCAGTCTTGGTTGGCACTCACAATAGAACCACTACTTCCAGCACTGGCTTCTCACCCAGCCCACAGAGGGTCTTTCTCTGTTTGCATTGCACAGACAAGTCTTGAGCACACACCTGCTGTTGGTGCGGGGAGATGACCCTGAGGAAGTACAAATGCCTTCAGCCTCCTGCGGGAGCCTTGAAGTTACGTGGGACAGAGTGTCTCGGTGTCGCTTTGCATTTACAGTACTAAACGCTGGTAAAACCCTGGATGCAGCTGTGGGATGTGCTTCTGTGGTCAGAGCTATCCGTGTCCATCCCTCAGGCTGTGGGGCATCTCTGATAGTGGCAGAGTAGGTGGCACCCCACAAGGGCTGAGGTGCAGCCAGGCTCCGGGCGTAGCAGCAGGAGCCCCAGGAGATACTGCCCCTGCTGCCATGAACTGTTTGTGTGTGTGTGCAAGGGAAGAACTCGTGTGTCTGAAAACCCTTGTGTGACCGAGCGGTGAGCCCCCGCCAGGGCACCACTGACTCTTGGCCAACTGGCCATCCACCAGCACCCCAGAGGCCATTTTCCAGCGCTACTGTGCAGCGTGTCATTCCCAGTCTGTCCGTACATCCGGGGTTGCCCCATCCCAGGGACAGAATACGGCAGGTCCCCTTGTTGAACTTCCTCTGGTTGACAACTGCCCAAACCTCTGATTTGAAGTCGCTCTGCAGGGCCTCCCCCTTCCGTGAGGCCCTAGAGTGTCAAAATGGCCCCTTGATTCCATGGGACTCTGCAGTGTTCAGGGTTCCATATGTCACATGAGGCCCCATGTTGTCACAATGGCACTGAAATGAGAGAGGATCTCCTTTCTAAACGACTTAGGAAATCAGAAGTTTTTTCTTGGACAAAAATCCTAATCGACAAAAGGGATTTGCTTACTTTGCATGGTAGTGGTTAGAGGTCGGATAGATCAATCAAAGATGCTACGAGTCCTGCTAAGCCAGAAGACCACTCTGCGAAAATGACTGCCCCCCCCCGAAGAAATGGACGCTAGATGGCAGTCTTGCTCCACGAATAAAATCCAAGACGCTATTTGACCCGAAAATCGTAACAGAATCGTGGACTGCTTGTGAAGGGAAGGGTCTTTCGAGTATCACTGTATTTATATTCCGAAATTTATACTGATTCCTTGATTCATGCATGGCAGAGTACCCCCACGGATCCCCAGCTGGCATCGTAAAGAAATGTTCGATCCAATGGTTTCTGGTCATTGGGTTTAATTCTTTTGTTTTACCCCTTTGATTCCATAAAGTTCCAAAGATATCCCAGGGTTTGTTTAATTCCATGAGGTCCCGCATGTCCCAATGACATCCTTTAATTCCCTGGTTTTTTGTAGTTTCCCAGGAAACATTTGCTTCCATGATGCAGGAGAGTGTCACGACGGCTGCTTGATTCCGTGAGTTCCCCAAGTGTCCCGGCAGTCCTTTGGTTCCATGAGACCCTGCAATGTGGCAGTGGGTTGACCTTGCCTGGGTGCCAGGTGCCCACCAAGCCGCTCTATCGCTACCCTTCCCAGCCAGACAGGAGAGAGAGAATAAGATGGAAAATGACTTCTACCTTGAGATCAGGCACTTCACTAAAGCAAAAACCAAGAGGAAAATAAAAAGATTTATTCTCTGCTTCCCGTCAGCAGCGATGCTTGGCCACTTCACGGGAAACAGGGCTTCATCACCCAGAGAGGCCGCTCAGAAGGCAAGTATTGCAAAAAAATGGATTTCCTCCCTTTCCTGTTCCTTTCCTGAGCTCCTGCAGCTGAGCTGACGCCATATATTCTGCAATATCCCTTTGGTCCATTTGGCTCAACTGGCCTGTCTGTATCCCCTCCCATGATCTTGCCCCCGATTCAAGGGAGGAAGCTGACAATGCGGATGCTGCGCCAGCCCTGCTCAGCAGTTGCCAAAGCACTGGTGTGATTAACTCCTTTGTAGCTCCCAATGCAAGGCACAGCACTGTGACGGCTGCAGTGAGAAAATGAGCTCCAGCTCAGACAGACCCAACACACGTGGGATTCTGAAATGTCTCAGGGTTCGGTTGGTTTCACGATGCCCCCCCTGTCACCGCGACACAGCTCTCAGACCCGGCAGTAGAAAAATAAATCAAAAAATTCAGAAGAAATCATCTTAAAGTCATGCTAAGCCTGTCTTCTACAGTCCAGAATCTACATATGTGTGACTGCAGAGAGTTGGGATGAGGGTAGATGCTCAGAGGAATTCATGGGTTTGATCTAGGAAACCTGTCCCAAAGTTTTCACTGCCTTTTCCTCCTTGGACACTTCCTGATGCCCGGAGGAAGCTCATGTCCAACAGCAGCTCCATCCCCCACTTCCTCCTCCTGGCTGCAGCTCTTGCACTTCTGCTTCTTCCTGGGCATGTCCTCCTGGCCAACGGCCTCATCCTCAGCGCCATAGCCTGCCACCACCACCTGCACACCTGCAGGGACTTCTTCCTGCTCCACCTCTCCCTCACGCACCCGGGCTGCATCTGCACCACTGTCCGTCCCCAAAGCCAGGGCCAATTCCTTCTGGAACACCAGGGGCATCTCCTACTCAGGATGAGCTGCACAGGTGTTTTTGGCTTTTCTTCTTGATCACAGCGGAGGTTGCCCTTCTCACCATCATGTCCTACGACCGCTACGTGGCCATCTGCAAAGCCCTGCACTACAGGACCCTGCTGGGCAGCAGAGCTTGTGCCCACGTGGCAGCAGCTGCCTGGGCCACTGGGAAGCGGGTCTGGCCCTGGTTCTGCAGGAGCTGCCGCCTGAGCTGATGATCTCCTGAGCAGTCCAGACATGCAGTCACTGTCCCTGTCCTCTATTTCCTCCCTTTCTTGCTGCAGGACCAGGAACGACTGTGCTGCTCTGCTGGGCTGGGGCAGGGAGATGGTGGGACCAGGCAGGGGCTGGACTGGGCAGTTCCAGGGAGTAGAAAACCCCAACGTTCATCTGAAGCGTAGGAGTGGGCAGGGTGGGAGCGCTACAGGGCTGAGGTGGCTCCAGGCTCTGGGAGTGGCAGCAGGAGCCCAGGGAGACACTGCTCCTGCTGCAATGAACTGCCTGTGTGTGTGCAAGGGAAGGACTCGTGTCTCTGAACACCCCTGTGTCATGGGGACGCGGCTGTGCGCCTGGCTGTAGAGAGGAGGTGGCCAAGGTAGAAATTAGGGACGAGATAGCCGAAGTTCATTCCTAGACCAACCTGCCTGGCTGCTGAGAGAGTTAGAAATCACCTCCCTGTCCAGAAAAGGGAGCAGCAAGAAACGACCCTCTTGGGGAGCACAGGAAGCAGGAGGACAGAGATATGACCCGTTCTTTCTATGCCTGTATTGCTCTCTTTGGATATCTCCATTCCCTGTGGATCCCTTTAGCCGATGGCGCTCTGAGTTGTGCCTGGCTCCGGGGCCTCACTTATGGGCAGGGGCTGTTCCCTGTCAGCTCGCATTGCAGTCCTCCCCTCCCCCGTTGAAATCGCCATCCTTCCTGAGCCCAGGGCCATATGGCTGGAAGTCTCTCCTTTCTTACTTCTTTTGTCTCCTCTCTCACCACCTCTAACACTTGTACTGGTTTGGCTGCAACTCGCTCCATCGCACTGTCTGCCTTCACAGTTCCTTCAGCACAAGTCCGAGATGTAGTGTTCAGATCCTTGACGAGTGACATTCCGAATCTTGAGGACTCTTACTGTGTCTTTTCCACACTCAAGGCAAAGTCAGAACCTTCTTCCTATCCAAAGAGGAAGATCCGCATGAGCCAGAGAAGCAAGGAAAGTGCAAAGAAGGTGTAAGGAAAGGATGGCTCAGGAGAAGTTAGGACAAACATTGCACTTGAATGCAGTACGCACAGATTTGCGCTCTCCTGTGCTGTGTAACGTCACTTGGCACACAGGCATCCTTTCACAAGCCTGTGCTCTTCTTAGGACTGAAATCTCCTCGTTTCTCAGGGGGGCTAATTTTTTCCCCAGCAGAACCAATTAACGGAGTTTTGTATTTCCAAGAAAATCCCTTGCAAGCTCCAAAAACGACTGTGTCATTGATTCGGCGTCCCCCAGGGCGCAGAGCCGCGTCCCCATGACGATGCCGGGAGAGCCAGAGGACGGTGGAAAGATGATCTCCCGACAGCGGCAGCCGCCCGGCTTTCGCCCGCAGCTCTCTGTACCCTTTAGCAGCGCGTGCCAGGAGCTCGGGGCTGTGGCCCGGGAGCTGCCGGTAGAAAGGGATAAAATCTCCTATCCTGATGTTTGCGTGTGAGCACTTGATGGTGATTTCACTGCCCTCGGTGGTCTCTACCAATGGGTCCTGCTGCATTTGGTCTCTGCCTGCAGACACTGGCGGTGAGAAAAAGAAGTAAAGCCGTCAGAAGTGCTTTTTGCACTGGATGTTTTTTCCCAGAAAAAAGGGCACAGAAGCAGTCAGGACCATACGGAGAAAAATTTGTTGGAGAGATGAGTGCGGGAAAGAGAGGTGGATTGGTGGAGTCACTGAAGAATGGAAAGCCGCGGGACTAAGCAAAGCAAAGAGAGGAAGAGAAGTAGGAAAGGGGAAAGAAGGACTGTAGGATTTCTCTGAAGGACAGAGAGTAAATCAAGGAAAGAGGACCGGCTCGACAAAGAAAAGAGCGATGAGTGTTCCGAGGGGATGCTTTATGGAGCATAGGGAGGGAAGGAGGGGAGGAGAGTTCGGGGGTAGAGCTCTGTGAAGAACCTGCCAGGCAGGACGGCAGCCTCGAGGGACCTGCACGGCCACCCCAGCCGCTGCCCCGGCCCCCACGGACCCCGGTCGCCAGCCCTGCGCACCGAGCAGAACCGCGGCCAGCGCCGCCAGCCCAGCTCCCGGCTACCGCCGCATCAGCCGATCCGCCGCCCGGCGTCTCGCTGCGCCCGCCAGTCGCGGCTCTCTGCTCCGAGCGGGCCTCCTCCTCTCCGCCTCCTCTCCTTCCTCTGCCTTCCTCTCCCTCCACTGCCCTCCTCCGACAATTCCGGCCCGCGGCTGAGCCCGGCGCCGGCGCCGCTCGGGCTCTCGTCGGGTGCGGGCTGGAAGCGGACACCAGGCGAGAGCGGCTGCAGCGCGACGGCCCTCGGGGCTCTGCACAGCGGAGGCGGCGGGGCCGGGCTGGGTGGCAGGGATGCCGGTTGTTATCGGGGAGCTGTTTTCACACCTGCCTCCCAACTGCCAGCCCGACTCCCAAAATTGCATATAAACAAGGATTCCTCCCACAACAAAGATGACAGCACTGAAAGATCTGGCTCCGCATGGTGTCTCCAGGCTGTCAAACCAAAAGCACCACAAAGCCAAAGCTTCCAGGCTTTCTTTACTGCCGATAAGTGCTGTCATTTCCTGTTTTCACACCTGCCTCCTAACTGCCAGCCCAAATCCCAAAATTGCATATAAACAAAGATTCCTCCCACATCAAAGATGACAACACAGAAAGCACTCGGTGTTCATGGACACCCCAGCTTGGCAAACACACTGCACCACAAACCCAAGTTTCCAGGCTTTCTTTCCTGGGGATAAGGGCTATTGTTTCCTGTTTTCACACCTGCCTCCCAACTGCCAGCCCAACTCCCAAAATTGCTTATAAACAAAGATTCCTCCCACATCAAAGATGACAGCACAGAAAGATCTTGGTCCGCATGGAGTCTCCAGGCTGACAAACCAAAAGCACCATAAAGCCAATGCTTCCAGGCTTTTTTCCTGGGGATAATGGCTATGGTTTCCTGTTTTCACACCTGCCTCCTAACTGCCAGCCCAAATCCCAAAATTGCATATAAACAAAGATTCCTCCCACAACAAAGATGACAGCACAGAAAGCACTCGCTGTTCATGGGCGCCCCAGCTTGGCAAACACACTGCACCACAAACCCAAGTTTCCAGGCTTTCTTTCCTGGGGATAATGGCTATTGTTTCCTGTTTTCAAACTTGCATACAACTGCCAGACAGACTCCCAAAAGTGCATATAAACAAAGATTCCTCCAACAACAAACATGACAGCACAGAAACCACTCGCTATTCATGAACGCCCGAGCTTGGCAAACACACTGCACCACAAACCCAAGTTTCCAGGCTTTCTTTCTTGCCGATATGCGCTTTCATTTCCTGTTTTCACACCTGCCTCCCAACCGCCAGCCCAACTCCCAAAATTGCATACGAAGGAAGATTCCTCCCATAGCGAAGATGTAGGCAGAGAAAGCTCCTGCTCCCAATGGAGTCTCCAGGCTGACAAACCAAAAGCACCACAAAGCCAAAGCTTCCAGGCTTTCTTTCCTGCCGATTAGCGCTGTCATTTCCTGTTTTCACATCTGCCTCCCAACTGCCAGCCCGACTCCCAAAATTGCATATAAACAAAGATTCCTCCCACATCAAAGATGACAGCATAGAAAGCCCTCGCTATTCATGGACGCCCCAGCTTGGCAAACACACTGCACCACAAACCCAAGTTTCCAGGCTTTCTTTCCTGGGGATAAGGACTATTGTTCCTGTTTTCACACCTGCCTCCCAACTGCCAGACCGACTCTGAAAATTACTTATAAACAAAGATTCCTCCCATAACAGAGATGACAGCACAGAAAGACCTTGCTCCGCATGGAGTCCCCAGGCTGTCAAACCAAAAGCACCACAAAGCCAAAGCTTCCAGGCTTTCTTTCCTGCCGATAAGCGCTGTCATTTCATGTTTTCACACCTGCCTCCCAACTGCAAGCCCAAATCTCAAAATTGCATATAAACAAAGATTCCGCCAACATCAAAGATGACAGCACAGAAAGATCTTGCTCCACATGGAGTCTCCAGGCTGACAAACCAAAAGCACCACAAAGCCAAAGCTTCCAGTCTTTCTGTCCTTACGATAATCGCTGTCATTTCCTGTTTCCACACCTGCCTCCCAACTACCAGACCAACTCCCAAAATTGCATATAAACAAAGATTCCTCCCACATCAAAGATGACAGCACAGAAAGCACTCGCTATTCATGGACGTCCCAGCTTGGCAAACACACTGCACCACAAACCCAAGTTTCCAGGCTTTCTTTCCTGGGGATAATGGCTATTGTTTCCTGTTTTCACAACTGCCTCCCAACAGCCAGCCCAACTCCCAAAATTGCATACGAAGGAAGATTCCTCCCACAGCGAAGATGTAGGCAGAGAAAGCTCCTGCTCCCCATGGAGTCTCCAGGCTGACAAACCAAAAGCACCACAAAGCCAAAGCTTCCAGGCTTTCTTTCCTGCCGATAAGCGCTGTCATTTCCTGTTTTCACACCTGCCTCCCAACTGCCAGCCCGACTCCCAAAATTGCATATAAACAAAGATTCCTCCCACATCAAAGATGACAGCATAGAAAGCCCTCGATATTCATGGACGCCCCAGCTTGGCAAACACACTGCACCACAAACCCAAGTTTCCAGGCTTTCTTTCCTGGGGATAAGGACTATTGTTCCTGTTTTCACACCTGCCTCCCAACTGCCAGACCGACTCTGAAAATTACTTATAAACAAAGATTCCTCCCATAACAGAGATGACAGCACAGAAAGACCTTGCTCCGCATGGAGTCCCCAGGCTGTCAAACCAAAAGCCCCACAAAGCCAAAGCTTCCAGGCTTTCTTTCCTGCCGATAAGCGCTGTCATTTCATGTTTTCACACCTGCCTCCCAACTGCAAGCCCAAATCTCAAAATTGCATATAAACAAAGATTCCGCCAACATCAAAGATGACAGCACAGAAAGATCTTGCTCCACATGGAGTCTCCAGGCTGACAAACCAAAAGCACCACAAAGCCAAAGCTTCCAGTCTTTCTGTCCTTACGATAATCGCTGTCATTTCCTGTTTTCACACCTGCCTCCCAACTGCCAGACCAACTCCCAAAATTGCATATAAACAAAGATTCCTCCCACATCAAAGATGACAGCACAGAAAGCACTCGCTATTCATGGACGTCCCAGCTTGGCAAACACACTGCACCACAAACCCAAGTTTCCAGGCTTTCTTTCCTGGGGATAAGGGCTATTGTTTCCTGTTTTCACAACTGCCTCCCAACAGCCAGCCCAACTCCCAAAATTGCATACGAAGGAAGATTCCTCCCACAGCGAAGATGTAGGCAGAGAAAGCTCCTGCTCCCCATGGAGTCTCCAGGCTGACAAACCAAAAGCACCACAAAGCCAAAGCTTCCAGGCTTTCTTTCCTGCCGATAAGCGCTGTCATTTCCTGTTTTCACACCTGCCTCCCAACTGCCAGCCCGACTCCCAAAATTGCATATAAACAAAGATTCCTCCCACAACAAAGATGACAGCACAGAAAAATCTTGCTCCCCATGGAGTCTCCAGGCTGACAAACCAAAAGCACCACAATGCCAAAGCTTCCAGACTTTCTACCCTGGGGATAAGCGCTGTCATTTCCTGTTTTCACACCTGCCTCCCAACTGCCAGCCCAACACCCAAAATTGCATATAAACAAATATTCCTCCCACATCAAAGATGACAGCACAGAAAGCACTCGCTCTTCATGGACGCCCCAGCTTGGCAAACATGCTGCACCACAAACCCAAGTTTCCAGGCTTTCTTTCCTGGGGATAAGGGCTATTGTTTCCTGTTTTCACACCTGCCTCCCAACTGCCAGCCCAGCTCCCAAAATTGCATATAAACAAAGATTCCTCCCACATCAAAGATGACAGCACAGAAAGATCTGGCTCCGCATGGAGTCTCCAGGCTGACAAACCAAAAGCACCACAAAGCCAAAGGTTCCAGGCTTTCTGTCCAGCCGATATGCACTGCCATTTCTTGTTTTCACACCTGCCTCCAACTGCCAGCCCAACTCCCAAAATTGCATATAAACAACGATTCCTCCCACAACAAAGATGACAGCCCAGAAAGCACTCGCTGTTCATGGACGCCCCAGCTTGGCAAACACACTGCACCACAAACCCAAGTTTCCAGGCTTTCATTCCTGGGGATAAGGGCTATTGTTTCGTATTTTCAAACCTGCCTCCCAACTGCCAGACCGACTCTGAAAATTGCTTATAAACAAAGATTCCTCCCACAACAAAGATGACAGCACAGAAAGATCTGGCTCCGCATGGATTCTCCAGGCTGTCAAACCAAAACCACCACAAAGCCAAAGTTTCCAGGCTTTCTGTCCTGCCGATTAGCGCTGTCATTTCCTGTTTTCACACCTGCCTCCCAACTGCCAGACCAACTCCCAAAATTGTACACGAAGGAAGATTCCTCCCACAGCAAAGATGTAGGCAGAGAAAGCTCCTGCTCCCCATGGAGTCTCCAGGCTGACAAACCAAAAGCCCCACAAAGCCAAAGCTTCCAGGCTTCCTTTCCTGCCAATAAGCGCTGTCATTTCCTGTTTTCACACCTGCCTCCCAACTGCCAGCCCAACTCCCAAAATTGCATATAAACAAAGATTCCTCCCACAACAAAGATGACAGCACAGAAAGCACTCGCTATTCATGGACGCCCCAGCTTGGCAAACACACTGCGCCACAAACCCAAGTTTCCAGGCTTTCTTTCCTGGAGAAAAGGGCTATTGTTTCCTGTTTTTAAACCTGCTTCCCAACTGCCAGCCCAACTCCCAAAATTGCATATAAACAAAGATTCCTCCCACAACAAAGATGACAGCACAGAATGAACTCGCTATTCATGGACGCCCCAGCTTGGCAAACACACTGCACAACAAACCCAAGTTTCCAGTTTTTCGGTCTTGGGGATAATGGCTATTGTTTCCAGTTTTCACACCTGCCTCCCAACTGCCAGCCCAAATCCCAAAATTGCATATAAACAAAGATTCCTCCCACAACAAAGATGACAGCACAGAAAGCACTCGCTATTCATGGACGCCCCAGCTTGGCAAACACACTGCACCACAAACCCAAGTTTCCAGGCTTTTTTTCCAGGGGATAATGCCTATTGTTTCCTGTTTTCACACCTGCCTCCCAACTGCCAGACCGACTCCCAAAATTGCATATAAACAAAGATTCCTCCAACAACAAAGATGACAGCCCAGAAAGCACTCCCTGTTCATGGACGCCCCAGCTTGGCAAACACACTGCACCACAAACCCAAGTTTCCAGGCTTTCTTTCTTGCCGATAAGCGTTGTCATTTCCTGTTTTCACACCTGCCTCCCAACTGCCAGCCCAACTCCCAAAATTGAATACGAAGGAAGATTCCTCCCATAGGGAAGATGTAGGCAGAGAAAGCTCCTGCTCCCCATGGAGTCTCCAGGCTGACAAACCAAAAGCACCACAAAGCCAAAGCTTCCAGGCTATCTTTACTGCCGATAAGCGCTGTCATTTCCTGTTTTCACACCTGCCTCCCAACTGCCTGCCCAAATCCCAAAATTGCATATAAACAAAGATTCCTCCCACAACAAAGATGACAGCCCAGAAAGCACTCGCTGTTCATGGACGCCCCAGCTTGGCAAACACACTGCAGCACAAACCCAAGTTTCCAGGCTTTCTTATCCTGGGGATAAGGACTATTGTTCCTGTCTTCACACCTGCCTCCCATCTGCCAGACCGACTCTGAAAATTACTTATAAACAAAGATTCCAACCATAACAAAGATGACAGCAGAGAAAGATCTTGCTCCGCATGGAGTCCCCAGGTTGTCAAAGCAAAAGCACCACAAAGCCAAAGCTTCCAGGCTATCTTTACTGCCGATAAGCGCTGTCATTTCCTGTTTTCACACCTGCCTCCCAACTGCCTGCCCAAATCCCAAAATTGCATATAAACAAAGATTCCTCCCACAACAAAGATGACAGCACAGAAAGCACTCGCTATTCATGGACGCCCCAGCTTCGCAAACACACTGCACCACAAACCCAAGTTTCCAGGCTTTCTTTCCTGGGGATAAGGGCTATTGTTTCCTGTTTTTACACCTGCCTCCCAACTGCCAGCCCAACTCCCAAAATTGCATATAAACAAAGATTCCTCCCACAACAAAGATGACAGCACAGAAAGCACTCGCTGTTCATGGACGCCCCAGCTTGGTAATCACACTGCACCACAAATCCAAGTTTCCAGGCTTTTTTTCCAGGGGATAAGGGCTATTGTTTCCTGTTTTCACACCTGCCTCCCAACTGCCAGACTGACTCCCAAAATTGCATATAAACAAAGATTCCTCCCACAACAAAGATGACAGCACAGAAAGCACTCGCTGTTCACGGACGCCCCAGCTTGGCAAAAACACTGCACCACAAACCCAAGTTTCCAGGTTTTCTTTCCTGGAGATAAGGACTATTGTTTCCTGTTTTCACACCTGCCTCCCAACTGCCAGACCAACTCCCAAAATTGCATATAAACAAAGATTCCTCCCACAACAAAGATGACAGCACAGAAAGATCTTGCTCCGCATGGAGTCTCCACGCTGACAAACCAAAAGCACCACAAAGCCAAATCTTCCAGGCTTTCTGCCCTGCCGATAAGCGCTGTCATTTCCTGTTTTCAGACCTGCCTCCCAACTACCAGCCCGACTCCCAAAATTGCATATAAACAAAGATTCCTCCCACAACAAAGATGACAGCACAGAAAGCACTCACTATTCATGGACGCCCCAGCTTGGCAAACACACTGCACTACAAAGCCATGTTTCCAGGTTTTCTTTCCTGCGGAAAAAGGCTATTGTTTCCTGTTTTCACATCTGTCTGCCAACTGCCAGACCAACTCCCAAAATTGCATAGAAACAAAGATTCCTCCCACAACAAAGATGACAGCCCAGAAAGAACTCGCTATTCATGGACGCCCCAGCTTGGCAAACACACTGCACCACAAACCCAGGTTTCCAGGTTTTCGGTCCTGGGGATAATGGTTATTGTTTCCTGTTTTCACACCTGCCGCCCAACTGCCAGCCCAACTCCAAAAATTGCATATAAACAAAGATTCCTCCCACAGCAAAGATGACAGCACAGAAAGCACACGCTGTTCATGGACGCCCCAGCTTGGCAAACACACTGCACCACAAACCCAAGTTTCCAGGCTTTCTTTCCTGGGGATAAGGGCTATTGTTTCCTGTTTTCAAACCTGCATACAACTGCCAGACCGACTCCCAAAATTGCATATAAACAAACATTCCTCCCACAGCAAAGATGAAAGCACAGAAAGCACTCGATATTCACGGACGCCCCAGTTTGGCAAACACACTACACCACAAACCCAAGTTTCCAGGCTTTCTTTCCTGCCGATAAGCGCTGTCATTTCCTGTTTTCACACCTGCCTCCAAACTGCCAGCCCAACTCCCAAAATTGCATATAAACAAAGATTCCTCCCACATCAAAGATGACAGCAGAGAAAGATCTTGCTCCGCATGGAGTCTTCAGGCTGACAAACCAAAAGCACCACAAAGCCAAAGCTTCCAGGCTTTCTTTCCTGCCGATAAGCGCTATCATTTCCTGTTTTCACACCTGCCTCCCAACTGCCAGCCTGACCCTCAAAATTGCATATAAAAAAAGATTCTTCCCACAACAAAAATGACAGCACAGAAAGCACTCGCTTTTATCCCTTTCTACCGGCAGCTCCTGGGTCACAGCACGGAACTCCTCGCGCGCGCTGCTAATGGGTGCAGAGAGCTGCGTGCGCCAGCGGGGCAGCTGTCGTTGTCCGGAGATGGACGTTGGACCTTCCTCCATCTCTCCGGACCCCCTCTTGGGGACACGGCGCTGTATTCCTTCGCCCTGGCAGACAGGGATTCATTGACACGGTCGCCTTTGGAGCTTTCAGGGGATTTTCTTAGAAATGCACAACTCGTTTAATACTTTCTACAGGGCAGCAATGTAGCGCTCCTATGAAAAAAGGGCATTTCACTACTACACAAAGCACGGACAGCAGGAGTTCTCTAAAGGACAGAGAGAAAAGCCAGGGAAAAGAATGGCTTCACAAAAATAAGAGTGGTGAGTGTTTCGTGGGAATGCTTTATGGAGCAGAGGGGGGGACGGACGGGAGGCTAGTTGGGAGACTGAGCTCTGTGAAGAACCTGCCAGGCAGGACGGCAGCCTCGAGGGACCTGCACGACCACCTCATTCGCGGCCACCACGGTCCCCGGGCGCCAGCCTTGCGCACCGAGCAGAACCGCGGCCAGCGCCGCCAGCCCCGCTCCCCAAAGAGCCGCATCCAGTGATCCGCCGCCCGGCCTCCCGCTGCCCCCAACAGCCACGTCTCTCTGCTCCGGCCGGTCCGCCTCCTCCCCGCCTCTTCTCCCTCCTCTGCTTTCTTCTCCCTCCCCTGCCCTCCTCAACCAGTTCCGTCTCGGCACTCTGCCCCTCAACCTGCTGCAGATGTGCTGCTTCCACCACATCCAGTTCAGGTGTGACAGGCTCTTCTCTTGTTCTCTGAGCAAGAGGAGCAGCAGGAGGGACACACAAGAGCTCTCCTCACAGAGGCTGCATCGCCAGCAAGTCCAAAGAAGTTCGGAGATTCTGTGCCACGTCCGAGCTTTCTCTGGGGATGCTGCTTCTCCCATGCACTGCCTCGCCGTAGCACTCGTACCACAGCCCCTGACAAAAGCCCAGGTGGTCTTTGTGGCTAGCAGAACTGCTCCTGCCGCCAGCAGGGATGCTCCTCGAGACAGACCAGGAGAGGCTGACCCGGGGAGCTGAGCCGGGAGGGATGTTCTGCGTCTCGTGCCCCTCGAGCATTCTCAAAAGCGCCTGCCGTGGAGGACAATTCAGGAGTCCCCCCGGGCCAGCAAAAGAGAGATGAGAAGGAAGAGATGATGGCCACGAAAAAAGCTCATGGTCTGTCAATCTTGAACTCCTCGAGACCAATCCTCAGCCCTCCCACCTAGCCCGGCCCCGCCGCCTCCGCGGCGCAGAGCTCCGACCGCCGCCCCGCTGCCGCCGCTCTCGCCGGCCCTCCGGATCCAGCCCGCACCCGACGAGAGCCCGAGAGGCGTCGGCGCCCTGGTACAGTAGCCGGGCTTAGTTGGATGAGGAGGACCGTGGACGGAGACGAGAACAGTGGACGGAGACGAAGACAGAGGAGGGAGAGGAGGCGGAGAGGTGGCGGGGAGGAGGCGTCCCGGCCGGAGCAGAGACGGGGCTATCGGAGGCAGCGAGAAGCCGTGCGGCAGATGGGCGCATTCGGCACCGGCGGAGAGCGGGACTGGCGGCGCTGGCCGCGGTTCTGCTCGGTGCGCAAGGCTGGCGCCCGGCGACCGCGGGGCCGCGGTTGGAGTTGCCGTGCAGGTCCCTCTCCTGGCCTGTCCCGGGGATCATCCCTACTGGTAACAGGAGCACTTCTGCTGGTGATAAAGACCACCTGGTCTTTTGTCAGGGGATGTGGCACGAGTGCTACGGCGAGGCCTTGCATGGGAGAAGCACCTTCCCCAGAGAAAGCTCGGAGGTGGCATGGCATCTCCCACCTTCTTTGGACTTTCTGGCGATGTGGCCTCTGTGAGGAGAGCTCTTCTGTGTCCCTCCTCCTGCTCCTCTTACTCAGAGGACCAGGGAACAGCCTGTCACATCTGAACTGGATGTGCTGGAACCAGCATATCTGCAGTAGGTTGACGGGCACTCTGAGGCACAGTCCAAAGGTTCATTCCCTTTCCCATTGCTCTCAACTCAGTAAAAGGACATGAAGGACCACCAGGGAAGGGCGTGGTCCATTCCCATGTGCACTGGCTTCTCATCCAGCCCACAGAAGTTCTTTAGCCTTCCCTGGAGAGACACGGATGGACTAGGGCGGGTGACTCTCTTTGCATTGAAGAGACAAGTCTTGAGCACACACCTGCTGGTGGTGTGGGAGATGACCCTGAGCAAGTACAATTGCCATCAGCCTCATGGGGGAGCCTTGAAGTTCTGTGGGACAAAGAGTGTCTGGTGTCACTTCAAATTTACGGTACTAAACCCTGGCAAAGCCCCTGGATGCAGCTCTGGGATGTGCTTCTGTGGACAGAGCTCCCTGTGCCCATCCCTCAGGCCGTGGGGCTTCTCAGATAGTGGCAGAGCAAGTGGCACCTCACAAGGGTTGAGAGGTATCCAGGCTCCGGGCGTGGCAGCAGGAGCCCCAGGAGATACTGCCCCTGCTGCCATGAACTGTCTCTCTGGGTGTGTGCAAGGGAAGGACTCGTGTGTCTGAAAACCCTTGTGTGAGCGAGCAGTGTGCCCCCGCCAGGGCACCACTGACTCTTGGCCAGCTGGCCATCCACCACGATCCCAGAGGCCATTTTCCAGCACTGCTATGCAGCATGTCATTCCCAGTCTGTCCGTACAACCGAGGTTGCCCCATCCCAGGGACAGAATCTGGCACTTCCCCTCGTTGAACTTCCTCTGGTGGATGATTGCGCAAACCTCTAATTTGAGGTCTCTCTGCACTGCCTCCCTCTTCCATGAGGCCCTAGAGTGTCCCAATGGCCCTTTGATTCCAGGGGAATCTGCAGTGTTCAGTGGTCCAGGTGTTACGTGAAGCCCCCTCTTGTCACAATGGCACTAAAATGAGAGAGGATCTCTTTTCTAAACGACTTAGTACATCAGAAGCTTTATCGTAGATAAAAATGATATCCTAATTCTTTTAAGACTTCAGTTATTTTTAGGAGAGAGAATGTAGATAACACATGGAAACGAATAGAGAGTATATCGTATGCCCATCTTCAAGAAATTAGCTTACGCGCCTCTGAAATGTTTTTCAATAAGAGATTGTTCTGTTAAGAAGAAAGTCAATTAAATATTGTTTAAGCAAATGGGAAGTTCTAAGACATATGTCTTAGTTGGTCCTAGAACATTTAATTTAGGAGTTCGAGGTCGGATAGATCAAGCAGAGACACTACGAGGCCTGATTAGCGAGAAGACCACTCTCCGAACATGACTGCCCCCCCCCCGAAGAAATGGATGCTAGATGGCAGTCTTGCTCCACGAATAAAACCCAAGATGCTATATGACCTCAAAATCATAACCTAATTCTCCACTGCTGGGGAAGGGGGAAGGGGTCTCTCAAGCGTCACTGTATTTATATTCCGAAATTTATACTAGATGTTTGATCCATGCATGGCAGAGTACCCCATGTATTCCCAGCTGACATATTAAAGAAATGTTCGATACAATGGTTTCTGGTCATTGGATTGAATCCTTTTTTTTCCCCCTTTGATTCCATGAAATTCCAAAGATATCTTTTAGGTTTTGTTTAATACCGTGAAGTCCCGCCTCTGAGCGCCACTCAACCTGCTGCAGATGTGCTGCTTCCACCACATCCAGTTCAGGTGTGACAGGCTCTTCTCTTGTCCTCTGAGCAAGAGGAGCAGGAGGAGGGGGGACACAGAAGAGATCTCCTCACGGAGGTTGCATCTCCAGGAAGTTCAAAGCAGGTGGGAGATGCCATGCCACAGCCGAGCTTTCTCTGGGGATGCTGCTTCTCCCATGCACTGCCTCGCCGTAGCACTCGTACCACAGCCCCTGACAAAAGCCCAGGTGGTCTTTGTGGCTAGCAGAATTGCTCCTGCTGCCAGCAGGGATGCTCCTCGAGACAGACCAGGAGAGGCTGACCCGGGGAGCTGAGCCGGGAGGGATGTTCTGCGTCTCGTGCCCCTCGAGCATTCTCAAAAGCGCCTGCCGTGGAGGACAGTTCAGGAGTCCCCCCGGGCCAGCAAAAGAGAGATGAGAAGGAAGAGATGATGGCCACGAAAAAAGCTCATGGTCTGTCAATCTTGAACTCCTCGAGACCAGTCCTAACCCCTCCCACCTAGCCCGGCCCCGCCGCCTCCGCGGCGCAGAGCTCCGACCGCCGCCCCGCTGCCGCCGCTCTCGCCGGCCCTCCGGATCCAGCCCGCAACCGACGAGAGCCCGAGAGGCGTCGGCGCCCCGGTACAGTAACCGGGCTTAGTTGGATGAGGAGGACCTTGGACGGAGAAGAGAACAGTGGACGGAGACGAGAACAGTGGACAGAGACGAAGACAGAGGAGAAAGAGGAGGCGGAGAGGAGGCGGCCCGGCCGGAGCAGAGAAGGGACTATCGGAGGCAGCGAGAAGCCGGGCGGCGGATGGGCGCATTCGGCGCCGGCGGAGAGTGGGACTGGCGGCGCTGGCCGCGGTTCTACTCGGTGCACAAGGTTGGCACCCGGCGACCGCGGGGCCGCGGCTGGAGTTGCCGTGCAGGTCCCTCCAGGGAGGGAGGCTGCCGTCCTGCCTGGCAGGTTCTTCACAGAGCTCCGTCTCCCAACTAGCCTCCCGTCCGTCCCTCCCTCTGCTCCATAAAGTATTCCCTCGGAACACTCACCGGTCTTTTCTTTGTCGAGCCGTTCCCGTTTCCTTGCTTTACTCTCGGTCCTTCAGAGACCTCCTGCAGTCCGTCCTTCCCCTTTTCTACTTTCCTTTCTCTCTTGCTTAGCTCAGTCGCGCAGCTTCCCATTCTTCAGTGACTCCAAAAATCCGCCTCTCTTTCCCGCACTCAACTCTCCAGCAAATTCTAATGGGCACTTCCACAACTGCACACCTTGACAGTCTTGTCAAATTCTTCTCCGTACGGTCCTGACTCTTTCTGTACCCTGTCTTCTGGGAAACAACATCCAGTGCAAAAAGCCATTCTGACGGCTTGTTGTCTTTATCTCCCCGCCAGTGTCTGCAGGCAGAGCCCAGGGGTACTAGGACACATTGGTGGAGACAACGGAAGGCAGTGAGATCATCAGAAAGTGTTCACACGCCAACCTCCGGATCGGCGGTTTTATCCCTTTCTACCGGCAGCTCCCGGGTCACAGCACGGAACTCCTCGCGCGCGCTGCTAAAGGGTGCAGAGAGCTGCGTGCGCCAGCGGGGCGGCTATCGTTGTCGGGAGATGGACGTTGGACCTTCCTCTAACTCTCCGGACCCCCTCTTGGGGACACGGCGCTGTATTCCTTCGCCCTGGCAGACAGGGATTCATTGACACGGTCGCCTTTGGAGCTTTCAGGGGATTTTCTTAGAAATGCACAACTCTAAAGGGCAGCAATGTAGCGCCCCTATGACAAAAGGGCATTTCACTACTACACAAAGCACGGACCGCAGGAGTTCTCTAAAGGACAGAGAGAAAAGCAAGGGAAAAGAATGGCTTCACAAAAATAAGAGTGGTGAGTGTTTCGTGGGAATGCTTTATGGAGCAGAGGGGGGGACAGACGGGAGGCTAGTTGGGAGACGGAGCTCTGTGAAGAACCTGCCAGGCAGGACGGCAGCCTCGAGGGACCTGCACGGCCACCTCATTCGCGGCCACCACGGTCCCCGGGCGCCAGCCTTGCGCACCGAGCAGAACCGTGGCCAGCGCCGCCAGCCCCGCTCCCCAAAGAGCCGCATCCAGCAATCCGCACACAGGCTGCATCTGTCTTCGTCTCCTTCCACTCTTCTCGTCTCCGTCCACGGTCCTCATCCAACTAAGCCCGGGTATATATATATATATATATATGCAATATATATATATGCTATTTTGGGAGTTGGGCTGGCAGTTGGGAGGCAGGTGTGAAAACAGGAAATGACAGCGCTTATCGGCAGGACAGAAAGCCTGGAAGCTTTGGCTTTGTGGTGCTTTTGGTTTGTCAGCCTGGAGACTCCATGGGGAGCAGGAGCTTTCTGTGCCTACATCTTCGCTGTGGGAGGAATCTTCCTTCGTATTCAATTTTGGGAGTTGGGCTGGCAGTTGGGAGGCAGGTGTGAAAACATGAAATGACAGTGCTTATCTGCATGGCAGAAAGCCTGGAAGCTTTGGCTTTGTGGTGCTTCTGGTTTGACAGCCTGGAGACTCCATGCGGAGCAAGATCTTTCTGTGCTGTCATCTTTGTTGTGGGAGGAATCTTAGTTTATATGCAATTTGCAGAGTCGGTCTGGCAGTTGGGAGGCAGGTGTGAAAACAGGAAACAATAGCCCTTATCCCCAGGAAAGAAAACCTGGAAACTTGGGTTTGTGGTGCAGTGTGTTTGCCAAGCTGGGGCGTCCATGAACAGCGAGTGCTTTCTGTGCTGTCATCTTTGTTGTGGGAGGAATCTATGTTTATATGCAATTTGCAGAGTCGGTCTGGCAGTTGGGAGGCAGGTGTGAAAACAGGAAACAATAGCCCTTATCCCCAGGAAAGAAAGCCTGGAAACTTGGGATTGTGGTGCAGTGTGTTTGCCAAGCTGGGGCGTCAATGAACTGCGAGTGCTTTCTGTGCTGTCATCTTTGATGTGGGCGGAATATTTGTTTATATGCAATTTTGGGTGTTGGGCTGGCAGTTGGGAGGCAGGACTGAAAACAGGAAATGACAGCGCTTATCGGCAGGGCAGAAAGCCTGGAAGCTTTGGCTTTGTGGTGCTTTTGGTTTGTCAGCCTGGAGACTCCATGGGGAGGAGGAACTTTCTCTGCCTATATCTTCGCTGTGGGAGGAATCTTCCTTCGTATGCATTTTTGGGAGTTGGGCTGGCAGTTGGGAGGCAGGTTTGAAAACCGGAAATGACAGCGCTAATCGGCAGGGCAGAAGACCTGGAAGCTTTGGCTTTGTGGTTCTTTTGGTTTGACAGCCTGGAGACTCCATGCGGAGCCAGATCTTTCTGTGCTGTCATCTTTGCTGTGGGAGGAATCTTTGTTTATATGCAATTTTGGGAGTCGGTCTGGCAGTTGGGAGGCAGGTTTGAAAACAGGAAACAATAGCCATTATCCCCAGGACCGAAAAACTGGAAACTTGGGATTGTGGTGCAGTGTGTTTGCCAAGCTGGGGCGTCCATGAATAGCGAGTGCTTTCTGTGCTGTCATCTTTGTTCTGGGAGGAATCTTTGTTTATATGCAATTTTGGGAGTCGGTCTGGCAGTTGGGAGGCAGGTGTGAAAACAGGAAACAATAGTCCTTATCTCCAGGAAAGAAAACCTGGAAACTTGGGTTTGTGGTGCAGTGTTTTTGCCAAGCTGGGGCGTCCGTGAACAGCGAGTGCTTTCTGTGCTGTCATCTTTGTTGTGGGAGGAATCTTTGTTTATATGCAATTTTGGGATTTGGGCTGGCAGTTGGGAGGCAGGGCTGAAAACAGGAAACTATAGCCATTATCCCCAGGACCGAAAACCTGGAAACTTGGGTTTGTGGTGTAGTGTGTTTGCCAAGCTGGGGCGTCCATGAATAGCGAATGCTTTCTGTGCTGTCATCTTGGTTGTGGGAGGAATCTTTGTTTATATGCAATTTTGGTATTTGGGCTGGCAGTTGGGAGTCAGGTGTGAAAACAAGAAACAATAGCCCTTATCCCCAGGAAAGAAAGCCTGGAAACTTGGGTTTGTGGTGCAGTGTGTTTGCCAAGCTGGGGCGTCTTTGAACAGCGAGTGCTTTCTGTGCTGTCATCTTTGCTGTGGGAGGAATCTTTGTTTATATGCAATTTTGGGAGTTGGGCTGGCAGTTGGGAGGCAGGGCTGAAAACAGGAAATGACCGCGCTTATCAGCAGGGCAGAAAGACTGGAAGCTTTGGCTTTGTGGTGCTTTTGGTTTGTCAGCCTGGAGACTCCATGCGGAGCAAGACCTTTCTTGGCTGTCATCTTTGCTGTGCGGGGAATCTTTGTTTATATGCAATTTTGGGAGTCGGTCTGGCAGTTGGGAGGCAGGTGTGAAAACAGGAAATGACAGCGCTTATCGGCAGGAAAGAAAGCCTGGAAACTTGGGTTTGTGGTGACGTGTGTTTGCCAAGCTGGGGCGTCCATGAACAGCGAGTGCTTTCTGTGCTGTCATCTTTGATGTGGGAGGAATCTTTGTTTATATGCAATTTTGGGAGTTGGGCAGGCATTTCGGAGGCAAGGCTGAAAACAGGAAATCGCAGCGCTTATCAGCAGGGCAGAAAGCTTAGAAGGTTTGGCTTTGTGGTGCTTTTGGTTTGTCAGCCTGGAGACTCCATGGGGAGCAGGAGCTTTCTCTGCCTACATCTTCGCTGTGGGAGGAATCTTCCTTCGTATTCAATTTTGGGAGTTGGGCTGGCAGTTGGGAGGCAGGTGTGAAAACAGGAAATGACAGTGCTTATCGGCAAGGCAGAAGGCCTGGAAGCTTTGGCTTTGTGGTTCTTTTGGTTTGACAGCCTGGAGACTCCATGCGGAGCAAGATCATTCTGGGCTGTCATCTTTGTTGTGGGAGGAATCTTTGTTTATATGCAATTTTGGTTGTCGGTCTGGCAGTTGGGAGGCAGGTGTGAAAACAGGAAACAATAGCCCTTATCCCCAGGAAAGAAAGCCTGGAAACTTGGGTTTGTGGTGCAGTGTGTTAGCCAAGCTGGGGCGTCCATGAACAGCGAGTGCTTTCTGTGCTGTCATCTTTGTTGTGGGAGGAATCTTTGTTTATATGCAATTTTCGGAGTCGGTCTGGCAGTTGGGAGGCAGGTTTGAAAACAGGAAATGGCAGTGCTTATCGGCAGGGCAGAAAGCTTAGAAGGTTTGGCTTTGTGGTGCTTTTGGTTTGTCAGCCTGGAGACTCCATGGGGAGCAGGAGCTTTCTCTGCCTACATCTTCGCTGTGGGAGGAATCTTCCTTCGTATTCAGTTTTGGGAGTTGGGCTGGCAGTTGGGAGGGAGGTGTGAAAACATGAAATGACAGTGCTTATCTGCATGGCAGAAAGCCTGGAAGCTTTGGCTTTGTGGTGCTTCTGGTTTGACAGCCTGGAGACTCCATGCGGAGCAAGATCTTTCTGTGCTGTCATCTTTGTTGTGGGAGGAATCTTTGTTTATATGCAATTTTGGGAGTTGGGCTGGCAGTTGGGAGGCAGGTATGAAAACAGGAAACAATAGCCATTTTCCCCAGGACCGAAAAACTGGAAACTTGGGATTGTGGTGCAGTGTGTTTGCCAAGCTGGGGCGTCAATGAACAGCGAGTGCTTTCTGTGCTGTCATCTTTGATGTGGGCGGAATATTTGTTTATATGCAATTTTGGGTGTTGGGCTGGCAGTTGGGAGACAGGGCTGAAAACAGGAAATGGCAGCGCTTATCAGCAAAACAGAAAGCCTGGAAGCTTTGGCTGTGTGGTGCTTTTGGTTTGTCAGCCTGGAGACTCCATGCGGAGCAAGATCTTTCTGTGCTGTCATCTTTGTTGTGGGAGGAATCTTAGTTTATGTGCAATTTTGGGAGTTGGGCTGGCAGTTGGGAGGCAGGTGTGAAAACAGGAAATGACAGCCATTATCCCCAGGACAGAAAACCTGGAAACTTGGGTTTGTGGTGTAGTGTGTTTGCCAAGCTGGGGCGTCCATGAATAGCGAGTGCTTTCTGTGCTGTCATCTTTGTTGTGGGAGGAATCTTTGTTTATATGCAATTTTGGGAGTCGGTCTGGCAGTTGGGAGGCAGGTGTGAAAACAGGAAACAATAGCCATTATCCCCAGGAAAGAAAGCCTGGAAACTTGGGTTTGTGGTGCAGTGTGTTTGCCAAGCTGGGGCGTCCATGAACAGCGAGTGCTTTCTGTGCTGTCATCTTTGATGTGGGAGGAATCTTTGTTTATATGCAATTTTGGGAGTCGGGCTGGCAGTTGGGAGGCAGGTGTGAAAACAGGAAATGGCAGTGCTAATCGGCAGGAAAGAAAGCCTGGAAGCTTTAGCTTTGTGGTGCTTTTTGTTGGACAGCCTGGAGACTCCATGCGGAGCCAGATCTTTTTGTGCTGTCATATTTGTTGTGGGAGGAATCTTTGTTTATAAGCAATTTTCAGAGTCGGACTGGCAGTTGGGAGGCAGGTTTGAAAACAGGAAACAATAGCCCTTATCCCCAGGAAAGAAAGCCTGGAAACTTGGGTTTGTGGTGCAGTGTGTTTGCCAAGCTGGGACGTCCATGAACAGCGAGTGCTTTCTGTGCTGTCATCTTTGATGTGGGAGGAATCTTTGTTTATATGCAATTTTGGGAGTCGGTCTGGCAGCTGGGAGGCAGGTTTGAAAACAGGAAATGGCAGTGCTTATCGGCAGGAAAGAAAGCCTGGAAGCTTTGGCTTTGTGGTGCTTTTGGTTTGTCAGCCTGGAGACTCCATGGGGAGCAGGAGCTTTCTGTGCCTACATCTTCGCTGTGGGAGGAATCTTCCTTCGTATTCAATTTTGGGAGTTGGGCTGGCAGTTGGGAGGCAGGTGTGAAAACATGAAATGACAGTGCTTATCTGCATGGCAGAAAGCCTGGAAGCTTTGGCTTTGTGGTGCTTCTGGTTTGACAGCCTGGAGACTCCATGCGGAGCAAGATCTTTCTGTGCTGTCATCTTTGTTGTGGGAGGAATCTTAGTTTATATGCAATTTGCAGAGTCGGTCTGGCAGTTGGGAGGCAGGTGTGAAAACAGGAAACAATAGCCCTTATCCCCAGGAAAGAAAACCTGGAAACTTGGGTTTGTGGTGCAGTGTGTTTGCCAAGCTGGGGCGTCCATGAACAGCGAGTGCTTTCTGTGCTGTCATCTTTGTTGTGGGAGGAATCTATGTTTATATGCAATTTGCAGAGTCGGTCTGGCAGTTGGGAGGCAGGTGTGAAAACAGGAAACAATAGCCCTTATCCCCAGGAAAGAAAGCCTGGAAACTTGGGATTGTGGTGCAGTGTGTTTGCCAAGCTGGGGCGTCAATGAACTGCGAGTGCTTTCTGTGCTGTCATCTTTGATGTGGGCGGAATATTTGTTTATATGCAATTTTGGGTGTTGGGCTGGCAGTTGGGAGGCAGGACTGAAAACAGGAAATGACAGCGCTTATCGGCAGGGCAGAAAGCCTGGAAGCTTTGGCTTTGTGGTGCTTTTGGTTTGTCAGCCTGGAGACTCCATGGGGAGGAGGAACTTTCTCTGCCTATATCTTCGCTGTGGGAGGAATCTTCCTTCGTATGCATTTTTGGGAGTTGGGCTGGCAGTTGGGAGGCAGGTTTGAAAACCGGAAATGACAGTGCTTATCGGCAGGGCAGAAGACCTGGAAGCTTTGGCTTTGTGGTTCTTTTGGTTTGACAGCCTGGAGACTCCATGCGGAGCCAGATCTTTCTGTGCTGTCATCTTTGCTGTGGGAGGAATCTTTGTTTATATGCAATTTTGGGAGTCGGTCTGGCAGTTGGGAGGCAGGTTTGAAAACAGGAAACAATAGCCATTATCCCCAGGACCGAAAAACTGGAAACTTGGGATTGTGGTGCAGTGTGTTTGCCAAGCTGGGGCGTCCATGAATAGCGAGTGCTTTCTGTGCTGTCATCTTTGTTCTGGGAGGAATCTTTGTTTATATGCAATTTTGGGAGTCGGTCTGGCAGTTGGGAGGCAGGTGTGAAAACAGGAAACAATAGTCCTTATCTCCAGGAAAGAAAACCTGGAAACTTGGGTTTGTGGTGCAGTGTTTTTGCCAAGCTGGGGCGTCCGTGAACAGCGAGTGCTTTCTGTGCTGTCATCTTTGTTGTGGGAGGAATCTTTGTTTATATGCAATTTTGGGATTTGGGCTGGCAGTTGGGAGGCAGGGCTGAAAACAGGAAACTATAGCCATTATCCCCAGGACCGAAAACCTGGAAACTTGGGTTTGTGGTGTAGTGTGTTTGCCAAGCTGGGGCGTCCATGAATAGCGAATGCTTTCTGTGCTGTCATCTTGGTTGTGGGAGGAATCTTTGTTTATATGCAATTTTGGTATTTGGGCTGGCAGTTGGGAGTCAGGTGTGAAAACAAGAAACAATAGCCCTTATCCCCAGGAAAGAAAGCCTGGAAACTTGGGTTTGTGGTGCAGTGTGTTTGCCAAGCTGGGGCGTCTTTGAACAGCGAGTGCTTTCTGTGCTGTCATCTTTGCTGTGGGAGGAATCTTTGTTTATATGCAATTTTGGGAGTTGGGCTGGCAGTTGGGAGGCAGGGCTGAAAACAGGAAATGACCGCGCTTATCAGCAGGGCAGAAAGACTGGAAGCTTTGGCTTTGTGGTGCTTTTGGTTTGTCAGACTGGAGACTCCATGCGGAGCAAGACCTTTCTTGGCTGTCATCTTTGCTGTGCGGGGAATCTTTGTTTATATGCAATTTTGGGAGTCGGTCTGGCAGTTGGGAGGCAGGTGTGAAAACAGGAAATGACAGCGCTTATCGGCAGGAAAGAAAGCCTGGAAACTTGGGTTTGTGGTGACGTGTGTTTGCCAAGCTGGGGCGTCCATGAACAGCGAGTGCTTTCTGTGCTGTCATCTTTGATGTGGGCGGAATCTTTGTTTATATGCAATTTTGGGAGTTGGGCAGGCATTTCGGAGGCAAGGCTGAAAACAGGAAATCGCAGCGCTTATCAGCAGGGCAGAAAGCTTAGAAGGTTTGGCTTTGTGGTGCTTTTGGTTTGTCAGCCTGGAGACTCCATGGGGAGCAGGAGCTTTCTCTGCCTACATCTTCGCTGTGGGAGGAATCTTCCTTCGTATTCAATTTTGGGAGTTGGGCTGGCAGTTGGGAGGCAGGTGTGAAAACAGGAAATGACAGTGCTTATCGGCAAGGCAGAAGGCCTGGAAGCTTTGGCTTTGTGGTTCTTTTGGTTTGACAGCCTGGAGACTCCATGCGGAGCAAGATCATTCTGGGCTGTCATCTTTGTTGTGGGAGGAATCTTTGTTTATATGCAATTTTGGTTGTCGGTCTGGCAGTTGGGAGGCAGGTGTGAAAACAGGAAACAATAGCCCTTATCCCCAGGAAAGAAAGCCTGGAAACTTGGGTTTGTGGTGCAGTGTGTTAGCCAAGCTGGGGCGTCCATGAACAGCGAGTGCTTTCTGTGCTGTCATCTTTGTTGTGGGAGGAATCTTTGTTTATATGCAATTTTCGGAGTCGGTCTGGCAGTTGGGAGGCAGGTTTGAAAACAGGAAATGGCAGTGCTTATCGGCAGGGCAGAAAGCTTAGAAGGTTTGGCTTTGTGGTGCTTTTGGTTTGTCAGCCTGGAGACTCCATGGGGAGCAGGAGCTTTCTCTGCCTACATCTTCGCTGTGGGAGGAATCTTCCTTCGTATTCAGTTTTGGGAGTTGGGCTGGCAGTTGGGAGGGAGGTGTGAAAACATGAAATGACAGTGCTTATCTGCATGGCAGAAAGCCTGGAAGCTTTGGCTTTGTGGTGCTTCTGGTTTGACAGCCTGGAGACTCCATGCGGAGCAAGATCTTTCTGTGCTGTCATCTTTGTTGTGGGAGGAATCTTTGTTTATATGCAATTTTGGGAGTTGGGCTGGCAGTTGGGAGGCAGGTATGAAAACAGGAAACAATAGCCATTTTCCCCAGGACCGAAAAACTGGAAACTTGGGATTGTGGTGCAGTGTGTTTGCCAAGCTGGGGCGTCAATGAACAGCGAGTGCTTTCTGTGCTGTCATCTTTGATGTGGGCGGAATATTTGT
Source organism: Pseudopipra pipra (assembly GCF_036250125.1). Classification (NCBI taxonomy): domain Eukaryota; kingdom Metazoa; phylum Chordata; class Aves; order Passeriformes; family Pipridae; genus Pseudopipra; species Pseudopipra pipra. Next base: position 35,163 of record NW_026991221.1, read on the forward strand.
TTATATGCAATTTTGGGTGTTGGGCTGGCAGTTGGGAGACAGGGCTGAAAACAGGATATGGCAGCGCTTATCAGCAAAACAGAAAGCCTGGAAGCTTTGGCTGTGTGGTGCTTTTGGTTTGTCAGCCTGGAGACTCCATGCGGAGCAAGATCTTTCTGTGCTGTCATCTTTGTTGTGGGAGGAATCTTTGTTTATATGCAATTTTGGGAGTTGGACTGGCAGTTGGGAGGCAGGTGTGAAAACAGGAAATGACAGCACTTATCGGCCGGAAAGAAAGCCTGGAAACTTGGGTTTGTGGTGCAGTGTGTTTGCCTAGCTGGGGCGTCCATGAACAGTGAGTGCTTTCTGTGCTGTCATCTTTGTTGTGGGAAAAATCTTTGTTTATATGCAATTTTGAGAGTCGGTCTGGCAGTTGGGAGGCAGGTATGAAAACAGGAAACAATAACCTTTATCCCCAGGAAAGAAAGCCTGGAAACTTGGGTTTGTGGTGCAGTGTGTTTGCCAAGCTGGGGCGTCCATGAATAGCGAGTGCTTTCTGTGCTGTCATCTTTGATGTGGGAGGAATCTTTGTTTCTATGCAATTTTGGGATTTGCGCTGGCAGTTGGGAGGCAGGTGTGAAAACAGGAAATAACAGCGCTAATCGGCAGGAAAGAAAGCCTGGAAGCTTTGGCTTTGTGGTGCTTTTGGTTTGTCAGCCTGGATACTCCATGGGGAGGAGGAACTTTCTCTGCCTACATCTTCGCTGTGGGAGGAATCTTCCTTCGTATGCATTTTTGGGAGTTGGGCTGGCAGTTGGGAGGCAGGCTTGAAAACCGGAAATGACAGTGCTTATCGGCAGGGCAGAAGGCCTGGAAGCTTTGGCTTTGTGGTTCTTTTGGTTTGACAGCCTGGAGACTCCATGCGGAGCAAGATCTTTCTGTGCTGTCATCTTTGTTGTGGGAGGAATCTTTGTTTATATGCAATTTGCAGAGTCGGTCTGGCAGTTGGGAGGCAGGTTTGAAAACAGGAAACTATAGCCATTATCCCCAGGACCGAAAAACTGGAAACTTGGGATTGTGGTGCAGTGTGTTTGCCAAGCTGGGGCGTCCATGAATAGCGAGTGCTTTCTGTGCTGTCATCTTTGTTGTGGGAGGAATCTTTGTTTATATGCAATTTGCAGAGTCGGTCTGGCAGTTGGGAGGCAGGTGTGAAAACAGGAAACAATAGTCCTTATCTCCAGGAAAGAAAACCTGGAAACTTGGGTTTGTGGTGCAGTGTTTTTGCCAAGCTGGGGCGTCCGTGAACAGCGAGTGCTTTCTGTGCTGTCATCTTTGTTGTGGGAGGCATCTTTGTTTATATGCAATTTTGGGAGTCGGTCTGGCAGTTGGGAGGCAGGTGTGAAAACAGGAAACAATAGCCATTATCCCCTGGACCGAAAACCTGGAAACTTGGGATTGTGGTGCAGTGTGTTTGCCAAGCTGGGGCGTCCATGAATAGCGAGTGCTTTCTATGCTGTCATCTTTGATGTGGGCGGAATCTTTTTTTATATGCAATTTTGGGAGTCGGGCTGGCAGTTGGGGGACAGGTGTGAAAACAGGAAATGACAGCGCTTATCGGCGGGAAAGAAAGCCTGGAAGCTTTGGCTTTGTGGTGCTTTTAGTTTGACAGCCTGGAGACTCCATGCGCAGCAAGATCTTTCTGGGCTGTCATCTTTGTTGTGGGAGGAATCTTTGTTTATATGCAAATTTGGGAGTTGGTCTGGCAGTTGGGAGGCAGGTGTGAAAACAGGAAACAATAGCCCTTATCCCCAGGAAAGAAAGCCTGGAAACTTGGGTTTGTGGTGCAGTGTGTTTGCCAAGCTGGGGCATCCATGAACAGCGAGTGCTTTCTGTGCTGTCATCTTTGCTGTGGGAGGAATCTTTGTTTATATGCAATTTTAGGAGTTGGGCTGGCAGTTGGGAGGCAGGGCTGAAAACAGGAAATGGCAGTGCTTATCAGCAAAACAGAAAGCCTGGAAGCTTTGGCTTTGTGGTGCTTTTGGTTTGTCAGCCTGGAGACTCCATGCGGAGCAAGATCTTTCTGTGCTGTCATCTTTGTTGTGGGAGGAATCTTTGTTTATAAGCAATTTTCAGAGTCGGACTGGCAGTTGGGAGGCAGGTGTGAAAACAGGAAACAATAGCCCTTATCCCCAGGAAAGAAAGCCTGGAAACTTGGGTTTGTGGTGCAGTGTGTTTGCCAAGCTGGGGCGTCCATGAACAGCGAGTGCTTTCTGTGCTGTCATCTTTGATGTGGGAGGAATGTTTGTTTATATGCAATTTTGGGAGTCGGTCTGGCAGTTGGGAGGCAGGTGTGAAAACAGGAAATGGCAGTGCTAATCGGCAGGAAAGAAAGCCTGGAAGCTTTGGCTTTGTGGTGCTTTTGGTTTGTCAGCCTGGAGACTCCATGGGGAGCAGGAGCTTTCTCTGCCTACATCTTCGCTGTGGGAGGAATTTTCGTTTGTATTCAATTTTGGGAGCCGGTCTGGCAGTTGGGAGGCAGGTGTGAAAACCGGAAATGACAGTGCTTATCGGCAGGGCAGAAAGCCTGGAAGCTTTGGCTTTGTGGTGCTTTTGGTTTGACAGCCTGGAGACTCCATGAGGAGCAAGATCTTTCTGTGCTGTCATCTTTGTTGTGGGAGGAATCTTTGTTTATATGCAATTTGCAGAGTGGGTCTGGCAGTTGGGAGGCAGGTGTGAAAACAGGAAATGACAGTGCTTATCGGCAGGGCAGAAACCCTGGAAGCTTTGGCTTTGTGGTGCTTCTGGTTTGACAGCCTGGAGACTCCATGAGGAGCAAGATCTTTCTGTGCTGTCATCTTTGTTGTGGGAGGAATCTTTGTTTATATGCAATTTGCAGAGTCGGTCTGGCAGTTGGGAGGCAGGTGTGAAAACAGGAAACAATAGCCATTATCCCCTGGACCGAAAACCTGGAAACTTGGGATTGTGGTGCAGTGTGTTTGCCAAGCTGGGGCGTCCGTGAATAGCGAGTGCTTTCTGTGCTGTCATCTTTGTTGTGGGAGGAATCTTTGTTTATATGCAGTTTTGGGAGTTGGGCTGGCAGTTGGGAGGCAGGTGTGAAAATAGGAAATGGCAGTGCTTATCGGCAGGACAGAAAGCCTGGAAGCTTTGGCTTTGTGGTGCTTTTGGTTTTTCATCCTGGGGACTCCATGGGGAGCAGGGGCTTTCTCTGCCTACATCTTCACTGTGGGAGGAATCTTCCTTCGTATGCAATTTTGGGTGTTGGTCTGGCAGTTGGGAGGCAGGTATGAAAACAGGAAATGACAGTGCTTATCGGCAGGAAAGAAAGCCTGGAAGCTTTGGCTTTGTGGTGATTTTGGTTTTACAGCCTGGAGACTCCATGCGGAGCAAGATATTTCTGTGCTGTCATCTTTGTTGTGGGAGGAATCTTTGTTTATATGCAATTTGCAGAGTCGGTCTGGCAGTTGGGAGACAGGTTTGAAAACAGGAAACAATAGCCATTATCCCCAGGACCGAAAAACTGGAAACTTGGGATTGTGGTGCAGTGTGTTTGCCAAGCTGGGGCGTCCATGAATAGCGAGTGCTTTCTGTGCTGTCATCTTTGTTGTGGGAGGAATCTTTGTTTATATGCAATTTGCAGAGTCGGTCTGGCAGTTGGGAGGCAGGTGTGAAAACAGGAAACAATAGCCCTTATCGGCAGGAAAGAAAGCCTGGAAACTTGGGTTTGTGGTGCAGTGTGTTTGCCAAGCTGGGGCGTCCATGAACAGTGAGTGCTTTATCGGCTGTCATCTTTGCTGTGGGAGGAATCTTTGTTTATATGCAATTTTGGGAGTCGGTCTGGCAGTTGGGAGGCAGGTTTGAAAACTGGAAATGGCAGCGCTTATCGGCAGGAAAGAAAGCCTGGAAGCTTTGGCTTTGTGGTGCTTTTGGTTGGAAAGCGTGGAGACTCCATGCGGAGCCAGATCTTTCTGTGCTGTCTTCTTTGTTCTGGGAGGAATCTTTGTTTATATGCAATTTTGGGAGTTGGGCTGGCAGTTGGGAGGCAGGTGTGAAAACAGGAAACAATGGCCATTATCCCCAGGAAAGAAAGCCTGGAAACTTGGGTTTGTGGTGTAGTGTGTTTGCCAAGCTGGGGCGTCCATGAATAGCGAGTGCTTTCTGTGCTGTCATCTTTGTTGTGGGAGGAATCTTTGTTTATATGCAATTTGCAGAGTCGGTCTGGCAGTTGAGAGGCAGGTGTGAAAACAGGAAACAATAGCCATTATCCCCAGGAAAGAAAGCCTGGAAACTTGGGTTTGTGGTGCAGTGTGTTTGCCAAGCTGGGGCGTCCATGAACAGCGAGTGCTTTCTGTGCTGTCATCTTTGATGTGGGAGGAATCTTTGTTTCTATGCAATTTTGGGAGTCGGTCTGGCAGTTGGGAGGCAGGTGTGAAAACAGGAAATGGCAGTGCTAATCGGCAGGAAAGAAAGCCTGGAAGCTTTGGCTTTGTGGTGCTTTTGGTTTGTCAGCCTGGAGACTCCATGGGGAGCAGGAGCTTTCTCTGCCTACATCTTCGCTGTGGGAGGAATTTTCCTTTGTATTCAATTTTGGGAGCCGGTCTGGCAGTTGGGAGGCAGGTGTGAAAACAGGAAATGACAGTGCTTATCGGCAGGGCAGAAACCCTGGAAGCTTTGGCTTTGTGGTGCTTTTGGTTTGACAGCCTGGAGACTCCATAAGGAGCAAGATCTTTCTGTGCTGTCATCTTTGTTGTGGGAGGAATCTTTGTTTATATGCAATTTGCAGAGTCGGTCTGGCAGTTGGGAGGCAGGGCTGAAAACAGGAAACAATAGCCATTATCCCCTGGACCGAAAACCTGGAAACTTGGGATTGTGGTGCAGTGTGTTTGCCAAGCTGGGGCGTCCGTGAATAGCGAGTGCTTTCTGTGCTGTCATCTTTGTTGTGGGAGGAATCTTTGTTTATATGCAATTTTGGGAGTTGGGCTGGCAGTTGGGAGGCAGGTGTGAAAATAGGAAATGGCAGTGCTTATCGGCAGGACAGAAAGCCTGGAAGCTTTGGCTTTGTGGTGCTTTTGGTTTTTCAGCCTGGGGACTCCATGGGGAGCAGGAGCTTTCTCTGCCTACATCTTCACTGTGGGAGGAATCTTCCTTCGTATGCAATTTTGGGAGTTGGTCTGGCAGTTGGGTGGCAGGTGTGAAAACAGGAAATGACAGTGCTTATCGGCAGGAAAGAAAGCCTGGAAGCTTTGGCTTTGTGGTGCTTTTGGTTTTACAGCCTGGAGACTCCATGCGGAGCAAGATATTTCTGTGCTGTCATCTTTGTTGTGGGAGGAATCTTTGTTTATATGCAATTTGCAGAGTCTGTCTGGCAGTTGGGAGGCAGGTGTGAAAACAGGAAACAATAGCCCTTATCCCCAGGAAAGAAAGCCTGGAAACTTGGGTTTGTGGTGCAGTGTGTTTGCCAAGCTGGGGCGTCCATGAACAGTGAGTGCTTTCTGTGCTGTCATCTTTGTTGTGGGAGGAATATTTGTTTATATGCAATTTTGGGATTTGGGCTGGCAGTTGGGAGGCAGGGCTGAAAACAGGAAACTATAGCCATTATCTCCAGGACCGAAAACCTGGAAACTTGGGTTTGTGGTGTAGTGTGTTTGCCAAGCTGGGGCGTCCATGAATAGCGCGTGCTTTCTGTGCTGTCATCTTTGTTGTGGGAGGAATCTTTGTTTCTATGCAATTTTGGTATTTGGGCTGGCAGTTGGGAGGCAGGTGTGAAAACAGGAAATAACAGCGCTAATCGGCAGGAAAGAAAGCCTGGAAGCTTTGGCTTTGTGGTGCTTTTGGTTCGTTAGCCTGGAGACTCCATGGGGAGCAGGAGCTTTCTCTGCCTACATCTTCGCTGTGGGAGGAATCTTCCTTCGTATGCAATTTTGGGAGTTGGTCTGGCAGTTGGGAGGCAGGTGTGAAAATAGGAAACAATAGCCCTTATCCCAGGAAAGAAAGCCTGGAAACTTGGGTTTGTGGTGCAGTGTGTTTGCCAAGCTGGGGTGTCCATGAATAGCGAGTGCTTTCTGTGCTGTCATCTTTGTTGTGGGAGGAATCTTTGTTAATATGCAATTTTGGGATTTGGGCTGGCAGATGGGAGGCAGGTATGAAAACAGGAAACCATAACCATTATCCCCAGGAAAGAAAGCCTGGAAACTTGGGTTTGTGGTGCAGTGTGTTTGCCAAGCTGGGGCGTCCATGAATAGCGAGTGCTTTCTGTGCTGTCATCTTTGTTGTGGGAGGAATCTTTGTTTATATGCAATTTTGGGAGTTGGGCTGGCAGTTGGGAGGCAGGTATGAAAACAGGAAACAATAACCATTATCCCCAGGAAAGAAAGCCTGGAAACTTGGGTCTGTGGTGCAGTGTGTTTGCCAAGCTGGGGCGTCCATGAATAGTGAGTGCTTTCTGTGCTGTCATCTTTGCTGTGGGAGGAATCTTTGTTTATATGTAGTTTTGGGAGTCGGTCTGGCATTTGGGAGGTAGGTCTGAAAACAGGAAATGACAGCGCTTATCGGCAGGAAAGAAAGCCTGGAAACTTTGGCTTTTTGTTGCTTTTGGTTTGTCAGCCTCGAGACTCCATGCGGAGCCAGATCTTTCTGTGCTGTCATCTTTGTTATGGGAGGAATCTTTTTTTATAAGCAATTTTGGGAGTCGGTCTGGCAGTTGGGAGGCAGGTGTGAAAACAAGAAACAATAGCCCTTATCCCCAGGAAAGAAAGCCTGGAAACTTGGGTTTGTGGTGCAGTGTGTTTGCCAAGCTGGGGCGTCCATGAACAGTGAGTGCTTTATCGGCTGTCATCTTTGCTGTGGGAGGAATCTTTGTTTATATGCAATTTTGGGAGTCGGTCTGGCAGTTGGGAGGCAGGTTTGAAAACTGGAAATGGCAGCGCTTATCGGCAGGAAAGAAAGCCTGGAAGCTTTGGCTTTGTGGTGCTTTTGGTTGGAAAGCGTGGAGACTCCATGCGGAGCCAGATCTTTCTGTGCTGTCTTCTTTGTTGTGGGAGGAATCTTTGTTTATATGCAATTTTGGGAGTTGGGCTGGCAGTTGGGAGGCAGGTGTGAAAACAGGAAACAATGGCCATTATCCCCAGGAAAGAAAGCCTGGAAACTTGGGTTTGTGGTGTAGTGTGTTTGCCAAGCTGGGGCGTCCATGAATAGCGAGTGCTTTCTGTGCTGTCATCTTTGTTGTGGGAGGAATCTTTGTTTATATGCAATTTGCAGAGTCGGTCTGGCAGTTGAGAGGCAGGTGTGAAAACAGGAAACAATAGCCATTATCCCCAGGAAAGAAAGCCTGGAAACCTGGGTTTGTGGTGCAGTGTGTTTGCCAAGCTGGGGCGTCAATGAACAGCGAGTGCTTTCTGTGCTGTAATCTTTGCTGTGGGAGGAATCTTTGTTTATATGCAATTTTGGGAGTTGGGCTGGCAGTTGGGAGGCAGGTGTGAAAACAGGAAATGGCAGCGCTTATCAGCAGGGCAGAAAGACTGGAAGCTTTGGCTTTGTGGTGGTTTTGGTTTGTCCGCCTGGAGACTCCATGCGGAGCACGATCTTTCTTGGCTGTCATCTTTGCTGTGCGGGGAATCTTTTTTTATATGCAATTTTGGGAGTTGGTCTGGCAGTTGGGAGGCAGGTGTGAAAACAGGAAATGACAGCGCTTATCGGCAGGAAAGAAAGCCTGGAAACTTGGGTTTGTGGTGCAGTGTGTTTACCAAGCTGGGGCGTCCATGAACAGCGAGTGCTTTCTGTGCTGTCATCTTTGATGTGGGCGGAATCTTTGTTTATATGCAATTTTGGGAGTTGGGCAGGCATTTTGGAGGCGGGGCTGAGAACAGGAAATGGCAGCGCTTGTCAGCAGGGCAGAAAGCTTGGAAGCTTTGGCTTTGTGGTGCTTTTGGTTTGTCAGCCTGGTGACTCCATGGGGAGCAGGAGCTTTCTCTGCCTACATCTTCGCTGTGGGAGGAATCTTCCTTCGTATGCAATTTTGGGAGTTGGTCTGGCAGTTGGGAGGCAGGTGTGAAAACAGGAAATGACAGCGCTTATCGGCAGGACAGGAAGCCTGGAAGCTTGGGTTTGTGGTGCAGTGTGTTTGCCAAGCTGGGGCGTCCATGAACAGCGAGTGCTTTCTGGGCTGTCATCTTTGTTGTGGGAGGAATCTTTGGTTATATGCAATTTTGGGAGTCGGTCTGGCAGTTGTATTCAGGTGGGAAAACAGGAAACAATAGCCCTTTTCTCCAGGAAAGAAAGCCTGGAAACTTGGGTTTGTGGTGCAGTGTGTTTGCCAAGCTGGGGCGTCCATGAACAGCGAGTGCTTTCTGTGCTGTCATCTTTGCTGTCGGCGGAATCTTTGTTTATATGCAATTTTGGGAGTTGGGCTGGCAGTTGGGGGACAGGTGTGAAAACAGGAAATGACAGCGCTTATCGGCAGGAAAGAAAGCCTGGAAGCTTTGGCTTTGTGGTGCTTTTGGTTTGTCAGCCTGGAGACTCCATGAGGAGGAGGAACTTTCTCTGCCTACATCTTCGCTGTGGGAGGAATCTTTCTTCGTATGCATTTTTGGGAGTTGGGCTGGCAGTTGGGAGGCAGGTTTGAAAACCGGAAATGACAGCGCTTATCGGCAGGGCAGAAGGCCTGGAAGCTTTGGCTTTGTGGTTCTTTTGGTTTGACAGCTCGGAGACTCCATGCGGAGCAAGATCTTTCTGTGCTGTCATCTTTGTTGTGGGAGGAATCTTTGTTTATATGCAATTTGCAGAGTCGGTCTGGCAGTTGGGAGGCAGGTTTGAAAACAGGAAACAATAGCCATTATCCCCAGGACCGAAAACCTGGAAACTTGGGATTGTGGTGCAGTGTGTTTGCCAAGCTGGGGCGTCCATGAACAGCGAGTGCTTTCTGTGCTGTCATCTTTGTTGTGGGAGGAATCTTTGTTTATATGCAATTTGCAGAGTCGGTCTGGCAGTTGGGAGGCAGGTGTGAAAACAGGAAACAATAGTCCTTATCTCCAGGAAAGAAAACCTGGAAACTTGGGTTTGTGGTGCAGTGTTTTTGCCAAGCTGGGGCATCCGTGAACAGCGAGTGCTTTCTGTGCTGTCATCTTTGTTGTGGGAGGAATCTTTGTTTATATGCAATTTTGGGAGTCGGTCTGGCAGTTGGGAGGCAGGTGTGAAAACAGGAAACAATAGCCATTATCCCCTGGACCGAAAACCTGGAAACTTGGGATTGTGGTGCAGTGTGTTTGCCAAGCTGGGGCGTCCATGAATAGCGAGTGCTTTCTGTGCTGTCATCTTTGTTGTGGGAGGAATCTTTGTTTATATGCAATTTTAGGAGTTGGGCTGGCAGTTGGGAGGCAGGGCTGAAAACAGGAAATGGCAGTGCTTATCAGCAAAACAGAAAGTCTGGAAGCTTTGGCTTTGTGGTGCTTTTGGTTTGTCAGCCTGGAGACTCCATGCGGAGCAAGATCTTTCTGTGTTGTCATCTTTGTTGTGGGAGGAATCTTTGTTTATATGCAATTTTGGGAGTTGGTCTGGCAGTTGGGAGGCAGGTGTGAAAACAGGAAACAATAGCCCTTATCCCCAGGAAAGAAAACCTGGAAACTTGGGTTTGTGGTGCAGTGTGTTTGCCAAGCTGGGGCGTCCATGAATAGCGAGTGCTTTCTGTGCTGTCATCTTTGATGTGGGAGGAATCTTTGTTTATATGCAATTTTGGGAGTTGGGCTGGCAGTTGGGAGGCAGGTATGAAAACAGGAAACAATAACCATTATCCCCAGGAAAGAAAGCCTGGAAACTTGGGTTTGTGGTGCAGTGTGTTTGCCAAGCTGGGGCGTCCATGAATAGCGAGTGCTTTCTGTGCTGTCATCTTTGATGTGGGAGGAATCTTTGTTTCTATGCAATTTTGGGAGTCGGTCTGGCAGTTGGGAGGCAGGTGTGAAAACAGGAAATAACAGCGCTAATCGGCAGGAAAGAAAGCCTGGAAGCTTTGGCTTTGTGGTGCTTTTGGTTTGTCAGCCTGGAGACTCCATGGGGAGCAGGAGCTTTCTCTGCCTACATCTTCGCTGTGGGAGGATTCTTTCTTCGTATTCAATTTTGGGAGTTGGGCTGGCAGTTGGGAGGCAGGTGTGAAAACATGAAATGACAGTGCTTATCTGCAGGGCAGAAAGCATGGAAGCTTTGGCTTTGTGGTGCTTCTGGTTTGACAGCCTTGAGACTCCATGCGGAGCAAGATCTTTCTGTGCTGTCATCTTTGTTGTGGGAGGAATCTTTGTTTATATGCAATTTTGGGAGTTGGGCTGGCAGTTGGGAGGCAGGTGTGAAAACAGGAAACAATAGCCCTTATCCCCAGGAAAGAAAGCCTGGAAACTTGGGTTTGTGGTGCAGTGTGTTTGCCAAGCTGGGGCGTCCATGAACAGCGAGTGCTTTCTGTGCTGTCATCTTTGATGTGGGAGGAATCTTTGTTTATATGCAATTTTGGGAGTTGGACTGGCAGTTGGGAGGCAGGTGTGAAAACAGGAAACAATAGCCCTTTTCCCCAGGAAAGAAAGCCTGGAAACTTGGGATTGTGGTGCAGTGTGTTTGCCAAGCTGGGGCGTCCATGAACAGCGAGTGCTTTCTGTGCTGTCATCTTTGTTGTGGGAGGAATCTTTGTTTATATGCAATTTTGGGAGTCGGTCTGGCAGTTGGGAGGCAGGTGTGAAAACAGGAAACAATAGCCATTATGCCCTGGACCGAAAACCTGGAAACTTGGGATTGTGGTGCAGTGTGTTTGCCAAGCTGGGGCGTCCATGAATAGCGAGTGCTTTCTGTGCTGTCATCTTTGCTGTGGGAGGAATCTTTGTTTATATGCAATTTTAGGAGTTGGGCTGGCAGTTAGGAGGCAGGGCTGAAAACAGGAAATGGCAGTGCTTATCAGCAAAACAGAAAACCTGGAAGCTTTGGCTTTGTGGTGCTTTTGGTTTGTCAGCCTGGAGACTCCATGCGGAGCAAGATCTTTCTGTGTTGTCATCTTTGTTGTGGGAGGAATCTTTGTTTATATGCAATTTTGGGAGTTGGTCTGGCAGTTGGGAGGCAGGTGTGAAAACAGGAAACAATAGCCCTTATCCCCAGGAAAGAAAGCCTGGAAACTTGGGTTTGTGGTGCAGTGTGTTTGCCAAGCTGGGGCGTCCATGAATAGCGAGTGCTTTCTGTGCTGTCATCTTTGATGTGGGAGGAATCTTTGTTTATATGCAATTTTGGGAGTTGGGCTGGCAGTTGGGAGGCAGGTATGAAAACAGGAAACAATAACCATTATCCCCAGGAAAGAAAGCCTGGAAACTTGGGTTTGTGGTGCAGTGTGTTTGCCAAGCTGGGGCGTCCATGAATAGCGAGTGCTTTCTGTGCTGTCATCTTTGATGTGGGAGGAATCTTTGTTTCTATGCAATTTTGGGATTAGCGCTGGCAGTTGGGAGGCAGGTGTGAAAACAGGAAAGAAAAGCGCTAATCGGCAGGAAAGAAAGCCTGGAAGCTTTGGCTTTGTGGTGCTTTTGGTTTGTCAGCCTGGAGACTCCATGGGGAGCAGGAGCTTTCTCTGCCTACATCTTCGCTGTGGAAGGAATCTTCCTTCGTATGCAATTTTGGGAGTTGGTCTGGCAGTTGGGAGGCAGGTGTGAAAACAGGAAACAATAGCCATTATCCCCTGGACCGAAAACCTGGAAACTTGGGATTGTGGTGCAGTGTGTTTGCCAAGCTGGGGCGTCCATGAATAGCGAGTGCTATCTGTGCTGTCATCTTTGTTGTGGGAGGAATCTTTGTTTATATGCAATTTTGGGAGTCGGGCTGGCAGTTGGGAGGCAGTTGTGAAAAAAGGAAATGACAGCCCTTATCGGAAGGAAAGAAAGCCTGGAAGCTTTGGCTTTGTGGTGCTTTTTGTTTGTCAGCCTGGAGACTCCATGGGGAGCAAGATCTTTCTGTGCTGTCATCTTTGTTGTGGGAGGAGTCTTTGTTTATATGCAATTTTGGGAGTTGGGCTGGCAGTTGGGAGGCAGGTGTGAAAACATGAAATGACAGTGCTTATCTGCAGGGCAGAAAGCATGGAAGCTTTGGCTTTGTGGTGCTTCTCGTTTGACAGCCTTGAGACTCCATGCGGAGCAAGATCTTTCTGTGCTGTCATCTTTGTTGTGGGAGGAATCTTTGTTTATATGCAATTTTGGGAGTTGGGCTGGCAGTTGGGAGGCAGGTGTGAAAACAGGAAACAATAATCCTTATCCCCAGGAAAGAAAGCCTGGAAACTTGGGAGTATGGTGCAGTGTGTTTGCCAAGCTGGGGCGTCCATGAACAGCGAGTGCTATCTGTGCTGTCATCTTTGCTGTGGGAGGAATCGTTGTTTATATGCAATTTTGGGAGTTGGGCTGGCAGTTGGGAGGCAGTTGTGAAAAAAGGAAATGACAGCCCTTATCGGCAGGAAAGAAAGCCTGGAAGCTTTGGCTTTGTGGTGCTTTTGGTTTGTCAGCCTGGAGACTCCATGGGGAGCAGGAGCTTTCTCTGCCTACATCTTCGCTGTGGGAGGTATCTTCCTTCGTATGCAATTTTGAGAGTTGGGCTGGCAGTTGGGAGGCAGGTGTGAAAACAGGAAATGACAGCGCTTATCGGCAGGAAAGAAAGCCTGGAAACTTGGGTTTGTGGTGCAGTGTGTTTGCCAAGCTGGGGCGTCCATGAACAGCGAGTGCTTTCTGGGCTGTCATCTTTGATGTGGGAGGAATCTTTGTTTATATGCAATTTTGGGAGTTGGGCTGGCAGCTGGAGGCAGGTGTGAAAACAGGAAACAATAGCCATTATCCCCAGGAAAGAAAGCCTGGAAACTTGGGATTGTGGTGCAGTGTGTTTGCCAAGCTGGGGCGTCCATGAACAGCGAGTGCTTTCTGTGCTGTCATCTTTGCTGTGGGCGGAATCTTTGTTTATATGCAATTTTGGGAGTTGGGCTGGCAGTTGGGAGGCAGGGCTGAAAACAGGAAATGGCAGCGCTTATCAGCAAAACAGAAAGACTAGAAGCTTTGGCTTTGTGGTGCTTTTGGTTTGTCAGCCTGGAGACTCCATGGGGAGCAGGAGCTTTCTCTGCCTACATCTTCGCTGTGGGAGGAATCTTCCTTCGTATGCAATTTTGGGAGGTGGTCTGGCGGTTGGGAGGCAGGTGTGAAAACAGGAAATGACAGCGCTTATTGGCAGAAAAGAAAGCCTGGAAACTTGGGTTTGTGGTGCAGTGTGTTTGCCAAGCTTGGGCGTCCATGAACAGCGAGTGCTTTCTGTGCTGTCATCTTTGTTGTGGGAGGAATCTTTTTTTATATGCAATTTTGGGAGTTGGGCTGGCAGTTGGGAGGCAGGTGTAAAAACAGGAAACAATAGCCCTTTTCCCCAGGAAAGAAAGCCTGGAAACTTGGCTTTGTAGTGCAGTGTGTTTGCCAAGCTGGGGCGTCCATGAACAGCGAGTGCTTTCTGTGCTGTCATCTTTGCTGTGGGCGGAATCTTTGTTTATATGCAATTATGGGAGTTGGACTGGTAGTTGGGAGGCAGGTGTGAAAACAGGAAATGACAGCCCTTATCGGTAGGAAAGAAAGCCTGGAAGCTTTGACTTTGTGGTGCTTTTGGTTTGACAGCCTGGAGACTCCATGGGGAGCAGGAGCTTTCTCTGCCTACATCTTCGCTGTGGGAGGAATCTTCCTTCATATGCAATTTTGGGAGTTGGTCTGGCAGTTGGGAGGCAGGTGTGAAAACATGAAATGACAGCGCTAATCGGCAGGACAGGAAGCCTGGAAGCTTTGGCTTTGTGGTGCTTTTGGCTTGACAGTCTGGAGACTCCATGCGGAGCCAGATCTTTCTGTGCTGTCATCTTTGTTGTGGGAGGAATCTTTTTTAATATGAAATTTTGGGAGTTGGTCTGGCAGTTGGGAGGCAGGTGTGAAAACAGGAAACAATAGCCCTTATCCCCAGGAAAGAAAGCCTGGAAACTTGGGTTTGTGGTGCAGTGTGTTTGCCAAGCTGGGGCATCCATGAACAGCGAGTGCTTTCTGTGCTGTCATCTTTGTTGTGGGAGGAATCTTTGTTTATATGCAATTTTAGGAGTTGGGCTGGCAGTTGGGAGGCAGGGCTGAAAACAGGAAATGGCAGTGCTTATCAGCAAAACAGAAAGCCTGGAAGCTTTGGCTTTGTGGTGCTTTTGGTTTGTCAGCCTGGAGACTCCATGCGGAGCAAGATCTTTCTGTGCTGTCATATTTGTTGTGGGAGGAATCTTTGTTTATAAGCAATTTTCAGAGTCGGACTGGCAGTTGGGAGGCAGGTTTGAAAACAGAAAAAAATAATCCTTATCCCCAGGAAAGAAAGCCTGGAAACTTGGGTTTGTGGTGCAGTGTGTTTGCCAAGCTGGGGCGTCCATGAACAGCGAGTGCTTTTTGGGCTGTCATCTTTGTTGTGGGAGGAATCTTTGTTTATATGCAATTTTGGGAGTTGGGCTGGCAGTTGGGAGGCAGGTGTGAAAACAGGAAATGACAGCGCTTATCGGCAGGAAAGAAAGCCTGGAAGCTTTGGCTTTTTGGTGCTTTTGGTTTGTCAGCCTGGAGACTCCATGGGGAGCAGGAGCTTTCTCTGCCTACATCTTCGCTGTGGGAGGAATCTTCCTTCGTATGCAATTTTGAGAGTTGGGCTGGCAGCTGGGAGGCAGGTGTGAAAACAGGAAATTACAGCGCTTATCGGCAGGAAAGAAAACCTGGAAACTTGAGTTTGTGGTGCAGTGTGTTTGCCAAGCTGGGGCGTCCATGAACACCGAGTGCTTTCTGTGCTGTCATCTTTGCTGTCGGCGGAATCTTTGTTTATATGCAATTTGCAGAGTCGGTCTGGCAGTTGGGAGGCAGGTGTGAAAACAGGAAACAATAGCCCTTATCCCCAGGAAAGAAAGGCTGGAAACTTGGGTTTGTGGTGCAGTGTGTTTGCCAAGCTGGGGCGTCCATTATGACATGTCTGGGCTTTATGAGGTCAGTGCCATGATGAGACCTGCACCATTATGACATGTCTGGGCTTTATGAGGTCAGTGCCGTGATGAGACCTGCACCATTATGACATGCCTGGGCTTTATGAGGTCAGTGCCATGGGGCGGCCTGGGCCATTATGAGGTTTCTGTTCTTTATGAGGTCAGTGCCATGATGAGACCTGCACCACTATGACATGCCTGGGCTTTATGAGGTCAGTGCTATGAGGAGGCCTGGGCCATTATGACATGTCTGCGCTTTATGAGGTCAGTGCCATGATGAGACCTGAACAATTATGAGGTGTCTGGGCGTTATCAGGTCACTGTGATGATGAAGCCTGCACCGTAATGACATGTCTGGGCTTTATGATGTCAGTGCCATGATGAGGCCTGCACCATTATGACGTGTCTGGGCGTTATGAGGTCAGTGTGATGATGAGGCCTGCACCATTATGACATGTCTGGGCTTTATGAGGTCAGTGTGAGGATGAGGCCTGCACCATTATGACATGTCTGGGCTTTATGAGGTCAGTGCCATGATGAGATCTGCACCATTATGACATGTCTGGGCTTTATGAGGTCAGTGTGATGAGGAGGCCAGCACCATTATGACTTGTCTGGACTTTATGAGGTCAGTGTGATGATGAGGCCTGCACCATTATGTCATGTCTGGGCTTTATGAGGTCAGTGTGAGGATGAGGCCTGCACCATTATGAGGTGTCAGGGCTTTATAAGGTCAGTGTGAGGATGAGGCCTGCACCATTATGACATGTCCGGGCTTTATGAGGTCAGTGCCATGATGAGACCTGCACCATTATGACATGTCTGGGCTTTATGAGGTCAGTGTGATGATGAGGCCTGCACCATTATGACATGTCTGGGATTTATGAGGTCAGCGCCATGAGGAGGCCTGCACCATTATGACATGTCTGGGCTTTATGAGGTCAGTGTGATGATGAGGCCTGCACCATTGTGACATGTCTGGGATTTATGAGGTCAGCGCCATGAGGAGGCCTGCACCATTATGACATGTCTGGGCTTCATGAGGTCAGCGCCAAGAGGAGGTCTGAACTATTATGACATGTCTGGGCTTTATAAGGTCAGTGCCATGATGAGACCTGCACCATTATGACATGTCTGGGCTTTATGAGATCAGTGTGATGATGAGGCCTGCACCATTATGACATGTCTGGGCTTTATGAGGTCAGTTCCATGAGGAGACCTGGGCCATTATGACATGTCTGGGCTTTATGAGGTCACCGTGATGATGAGGCCTGCACCATTATGACGTGTCTGGGCTTTATGAGGTCAGTGTGATGATGAGGCCTGCACCATTATGACGTGTCTGGGCGTTATGAGGTCAGTGTGATGATGACGCCTGCATCATTATGACATATCTGGGCTTTATGAGGTCAGTGCCATGAGGAGGCCGGCACCATTATGACATGTCTGGGATATATGAGTTCACAGTGATGATGAGAACTGCACCATTATGACATGTCTGGGCTTTATGAGGTTTATGCCATGATGAGGCCTGCACCATTATGATGTGTTTGGGCATTATGAGGTAAGTGTGATTATGAGGTGTGCACCATTATGAGATGTCTGGGCTTTATGAGGTCAGTGTGATCATGAGACCTGCATTATTCTGAGGTGTCTGGGCTGTATGAGGTAACTATGATGATGAGACTTGCACCACTATGACATGTCCGGGCTTTATGAGGTCAGTGCCATGATGAGGCCTGAACAATTATGAGGTGTCTGGGCTTTATCAGGTTACTGTGATGATGAAGCCTGCACCATTATGACATGTCTGGGCTTTATGATGTCAATGCCATGATGAGGCCTGCACCATTATGACGTGTCTGGGCGTTATGAGGTCAGTGTTATGATGTCGCCTGCATCATTATGACATGTCTGGGCTTTATGAGGTCAGTGCCATGAGGAGGCCTGCACCATTATGACATGTCTGGGATATATGAGGTCACAGTGATGATGAGAACTGCACCATTATGACATGTCTGGGCTTTGAGAGGTCAGTGCCATGATGAGGGGGCTGCACCATTATGACATGTCTGGGATATATGAGGTCACAGTGATGATGAGAACTGCACCATTATGACATGTCTGGGCTTTATGAGGTTTATGCCATGATGAGGCCTGCACCATTATGATGTGTTTGGGCATTATGAGGTCAGTGTGATGATGAGGCCTGCACCAATATGAGATGTCTGGGCTTTTTGAGGTCAATGTGATTATGAGGTGTGCACCATTATGAGGTGTCTGGGCTTTATGAGGTCAGTGTGATCATGAGACCTGCACTATTCTGAGGTGTCTGGGCTGTATGAGGTAACTATGATGATGAGGCTTGCACCACTATGACATGTCTGGGCTTTAAGAGGTCAGTTCCATGATGAGGCCTGTACCATTATGACATGTCTGGGCTTTTTGAGGTTAGTGCCATGAGGAGGCCTGCACTGTTATGAGGTGTCTGGGTTTTATGAGGTCACTGTTATGATGAGGCCTGCACCATTATGACATGTCTGGGCTTTATGAGGTCAGTGTGATGATGAGGCCTGAACCATTATGACATGTCTGAGTTTTATGAGGTCAGTGCCAAGAGGAGGCCTGCACGATTATGACATGTCTGGGCTTTATGAGGTAACTGTGATGGTGAGGTCTGCACCATTATGACATGTCTGGGCTTTATGAGGTCAGTTCCATGAGGATGAGGCCTGCACGATTATGACATGTCTGGGCTTTATGAGGTCAGTGCCGTGATGAGACCTGCACCATTATGACATGTCTGGGCTTTATGAGGTCAGTGCCATGGGGCGGCCTGGGCCATTATGAGGTGTCTGTTCTTTATGAGGTCAGTGCCATGATGAGACCTGCACCATTATGACATGCCTGGGCTTTATGAGGTCAGTGCCATGAGGAGGCCTGGGCCATTATGACATGTCTGGGCTTTATGAGGTCAGTGTGATGATGAGGCCTGCACCATCATGACATGTCTGCGCTTTATGTGGTCAGTGCCATGATGAGGCCTGAACAATTATGAGGTGTCTGGGCTTTATCAGGTCACTGTGTTGATGAGGCTTGACTACTATGACACCACCACCAGGTGTGTGCTCAAGACTTGTCTCTTCAATGCAAAGAGAGTCACCCGCCCTAGTCCATCCGTGTCTCTCCAGGGAAGGCTAAAGAACTTCTGTGGGCTGGATGAGAAGCCAGTGCACATGGGAATGGACCACGCCCTTCCCTGGTGGTCCTTCATGTCCTTTTACTGAGTTGAGAGCAATGGGAAAGGGAATGAACCTTTGGACTGTGCCTCAAAGTGCCCGTCAACCTGCTGCAGATATGCTGGTTCCAGCACATCCAGTTCAGATGTGACAGGCTGTTCCCTGGTCCTCTGAGTAAGAGGAGCAGGAGGAGGGACACAGAAGAGATCTCCTCACAGAGGCTGCATAGCCAGAAAGTCCAAAGAAGGTGGGAGATGCCATGCCAAGTCCGAACTTTCTCTGTGGAAGGTGCTTCTCCCATGCAAGGCCTCGCCGTAGCACTCGTGCCACATCCCCTGACAAAAGACCAGGTGGTCTTTTTCACCAGCAGAAGTGCTCCTGTTACCAGTAGGGATGATCCCCGGGACAGGCCAGGAGAGGGACCTGCACGGCAACTCCAGCCGCGGCCCCGCGGTCCCGGGCGCCAGCCTTGCGCACCGAGCAGAACCGCGGCCAGCGCCGCCAGTCCCGCTCTCCGCCGGCGCCGAATGCGCCCATCCGCCGCACGGCTTCTCGCTGCCTCCGATAGCCCCGTCTCTGCTCCGGCCGGGCCGCCTCCTCCCCGCCGCCTCTCCGCATCCTGTCCTTCCTCTGTCTTCGCCTCCGTCCACTGTTCTCGTCTCCGTCCACGGTCCTCCTCATCCAACTAAGCCCGGCTACTGTACCAGGGCGCCGACGCCTCTCGGGCTCTCGTCGGGTGCGGGCTGGATCCGGAGGGCCGGCGAGAGCGGCGGCAGCGGGGCGGCGGTCGGAGCTCTGCTCCGCGGAGGCGGCGGGGCTGGGCTAGGTGGGAGGGCTGAGGATTGGTCTCGAGGAGTTCAAGATTGACAGACCATGAGCTTTTTTCGTGGCCATCATCTCTTCCTTCTCATCTCTCTTTTGCTGGCCCGGGGGGACTCCTGAATTGTCCTCCACGGCAGGCGCTTTTGAGAATGCTCGAGGGGCACGAGACGCAGAACATCCCTCCCGGCTCAGCTCCCCGGGTCAGCCTCTCCTGGTCTGTCTCGAGGAGCATCCCTGCTGGCAGCAGGAGCAGTTCTGCTAGCCACAAAGACCACCTGGGCTTTTGTCAGGGGCTGTGGTACGAGTGCTACGGCGAGGCAGTGCATGGGAGAAGCAGCATCCCCAGAGAAAGCTTGGACGTGGCACAGAATCTCCGAACTTCTTTGGACTTGCTGGCGATGCAGCCTCTGTGAGGAGAGCTCTTGTGTGTCCCTCCTGCTGCTCCTCTTGCTCAGAGGACAAGAGAAGAGCCTGTCACACCTGAACTGGATGTGGTGGAAGCAGCACATCTGCAGCAGGTTGAGGGGCAGAGTGCCGAGAAGGAACTGGTTGAGGAGGGCAGGGGAGGGAGAAGAAAGCAGAGGAGGGAGAGGAGGCGGGGAGGAGGCGGACCGGCCGGAGCAGAGAGACGGGGCTGTTGGGGGCAGCGGGAGGCCGGGCGGCGGATCGCTGGATGCGGCTCTTTGGGGAGCGGGGCTGGCGGCGCTGGCCGCGGTTCTGCTCGGTGCGCAAGGCTGGCGCCCGGGACCGTGGTGGCCGCGAATGAGGTGGCCGTGCAGGTCCCTCGAGGCTGCCGTCCTGCCTGGCAGGTTCTTCACAGAGCTCAGTCTCCCAACTAGCCTCCCGTCCGTCCCCCCCTCTGCTCCATAAAGCATTCCCACGAAACACTCACCGCTCTTATTTTTGTGAAGCCATTCTTTTCCCTTGCTTTTCTCTCTGTCCTTTAGAGAACTCCTGCTGTCCGTGCTTTGTGTAGTAGTGAAACGCCCTTTTTTCATAGGGGCGCTACATTGCTGCCCTGTAGAAAGTATTAAACGAGTTGTGCATTTCTAAGAAAATCCCCTGAAAGCTCCAAAGGCGACCGTGTCAATGAATCCCTGTCTGCCAGGGCGAAGGAATACAGCGCCGTGTCCCCAAGAGGGGGTCCAGAGAGTTAGAGGAAGGTCCAACGTCCATCTCCCGACAACGACAGCCGCCCCGCTGGTGCACGCAGCTCTCTGCACCCATTAGCAGTGGGCGCGAGGAGTTCCGTGCTGTGACCCGGGAGCTGCCGGTAGAAAGGGATAAAACCGCCGATCCGGAGGTTGGCGTGTGAACACTTTCTGATGATCTCACTGCCTTCCGTTGTCTCCACCAATGCGTCCTAGTACCCCTGGGCTCTGCCTGCAGACACTGGCGGGGAGATAAAGACAAAAAGCCGTCAGAATGGCTTTTTGCACTGGATGTTGTTTCCCAGAAGACAGGGCACAGAAAGAGTCAGGACCGTACGGAGAAGAATTTGGCGAGACTGTCAAGGTGTGCAGTTGTGGAAGTGCCCATTAGAATTTGCTGGAGAGTTGAGTGCGGGAAAGAGAGGTGGATTTTTGGAGTCACTGAAGAATGGGAAGCTGCGCGACTGAGCTAAGCAAGAGAGAAAGGAAAGTAGAAAAGGGGAAGGACGGACTGCAGGAGGTCTCTGAAGGACCGAGAGTAAAGCAAGGAAACCGGAACGGCTTGACAAAGAAAAGACCGGTGAGTGTTCCGAGGGAATACTTTATGGAGCAGAGGGAGGGACGGACGGCAGGCTAGTTGGGAGACGGAGCTCTGTGAAGAACCTGCCAGGCAGGACGGCAGCCTCGAGGGACCTGCACGGCCACCTCATTCGCGGCCACCACGGTCCCCGGGCGCCAACCTTGCGCACCGAGCAGAACCGCGGCCAGCGCCGCCAGTCCCGCTCTCCGCCGGCGCCGAATGCGCCCATCCGCCGCACGGCTTCTCGCTGCCTCCGATAGCCCCGTCTCTGCTCCGGCCGGGCCGCCTCCTCCCCGCCGCCTCTCCGCATCCTGTCCTTCCTCTGTCTTCGCCTCCGTCCACTGTTCTCGTCTCCGTCCACGGTCCTCCTCATCCAACTAAGCCCGGCTACTGTACCGGGGCGCCGACGCCTCTCGGGCTCTCGTCGGGTGCGGGCTGGATCCGGAGGGCCGGCGAGAGCGGCGGCAGCGGGGCGGCGGTCGGAGCTCTGTGCCGCGGAGGCGGCGGGGCCGGGCTAGGTGGGAGGGCTGAGGATTGGTCTCGAGGAGTTCAAGATTGACAGACCATGAGCTTTTTTCGTGGCCATCATCTCTTCCTTCTCATCTCTCTTTTGCTGGCCCGGGGGGACTCCTGAATTGTCCTCCACGGCAGGCGCTTTTGAGAATGCTCGAGGGGCACGAGACGCAGAACATCCCTCCCGGCTCAGCTCCCCGGGTCAGCCTCTCCTGGTCTGTCTCGAGGAGCATCCCTGCTGGCAGCAGGAGCAGTTCTGCTAGCCACAAAGACCACCTGGGCTTTTGTCAGGGACTGTGGTACGAGTGCTACGGCGAGGCAGTGCATGGGAGAAGCAGCATCCCCAGAGAAAGCTCGGATGTGGCATGGCATCTCCCACCTGCTTTGAACTTCCTGGAGATGCAACCTCCGTGAGGAGATCTCTTCTGTGTCCCCCCTCCTCCTGCTCCTCTTGCTCAGAGGACCAGGGAACAGCCTGTCACATCTGAACTGCATGTGGTGGAAGCAGCACATCTGCAGCAGGCTGAGGGGCGCTCAGAGGTGGGACTTCACGGTATTAAACAAACCCTAAAAGATATCTTTGGAATTTCATGGAATCAAAGGGGGAAAAAAAAGAATTCAATCCAATGACCAAAAACCATTGTATCGAACATTTCTTTAATATGTCAGCTGGGAATACATGGGGTACTCTGCCACGCATGGATCAAACATCTAGTATAAATTTCGGAATATAAATAGAGTGACGCTTGAGAGACCCCTTCCCCCTTCCCCAGCAGTGGAGAATTAGGTTATGATTTTGAGGTCATATAGCATCTTGGGTTTTATTCGTGGAGCAAGACTGCCATCTAGCGTCCATTTCTTCGGGGGGGGGCAGTCATGTTCGGAGAGTGGTCTTCTCGCTAATCAGGCCTCGTAGCGTCTCTGCTTGATCTATCCGACCTCGAACTCCTAAATTAAATGTTCTAGGACCAACTAAGACATATGTCTTAGAACTTCCCATTTGCTTAAACAATATTTAATTGACTTTCTTCTTAACAGAACAATCTCTTATTGAAAAACATTTCAGAGGCACGTAAGCTAATTTCTTGAAGATGGGCGTACGATATACTCTCTATTCGTTTCCATGTGTTATCTACATTCTCTCTCCTAAAAATAACTGAAGTCTTAAAAGAATTAGGATACCATTTTTATCTAAGATAAAGCTTCTGATGTACTAAGTCATTTAGAGCGAGTGCTTTCTGTGCTGCCATCTTTGTTGTTGGAGGAATCTTTGTTTATATGCTATTTTGGGAGTCGGGCTGGCAGCTGGGAGGCAGGTGTGAAAACAGGAAACAATAGCCATTATCCCCAGGAAAGAAAGCCTGGAAACTTGGCTTTTTGGTGCAGTGTGCTTGCAAAGCTGGGGCGTCCATGAATAGCGAGTGCTTTCTGTGCTGTCATCTTTGTTGTTGGAGGAATCTTTGTTTATTTGCAATTTTGGGAGTTGGTCTGGCAGTTGTATGCAGGTGGGAAAACAGGAAACAATAGCCCTTATAAACAGGAAAGAAAGCCTGGAAAGTTGGCTTTGTGGTGCAGTGTGTTTGCCAAGCTGGGGCGTCCATGAATAGCAAGTGCTTTCTGTGCTGTCATCTTTGATGTGGGAGGAATCTTTGTCTATATGCAATTTTGAGAGTCGGTCTGGCAGTTGGGAGGCAGGTGTGAATACAGGAAATGACATCGCTTATCGGCAGGACAGAAAGTCTAGTAAGCTTTGGCTTTGTGGTGCTTTTGGTTTGTCAGCCTGCAGACTCTATGGGGAGCAGGAGCTTTCTCTGACAACAGGTTCACTGTGGGAGGAATCTTCCTTCGTATGCAATTTTGGGAGTTGGGCTGGCAGTTGGGAGGCAGGTGTGAAAACAGGAAACAATAGCCCTTATCCCCAGGACCGAAAGCCTGGAAACTTGGGTTTGTGGTGCAGTGTGTTTGCCAAGCTGGGGCGTCCATGAATAGCGAGTGCTTTCTGGGCTGTCATCTTTGTTGTGGGAGGAATCTTGGTTTATATGCAATTATGGGAGTCGGTCTAGCAGTTGTAGGCAGGTGTGAAAACAGGAAACATTAACAATTATCCACTGGAAAGAAAGCCTGGAAACTTGGGTTTGTGGTGCAGTGTGTTTGCCAAGCTGGGGCGTCCATGAACAGAGAGTGCTTTCTGTGCTGTCATCTTTGTTGTGGGAGGAATCTTGGTTTATATGCAATTATGGGAGTCGGTCTAGCAGTTGTAGGCAGGTGTGAAAACAGGAAACATTAACAATTATCCACTGGAAAGAAAGCCTGGAAACTTGGGTTTGTGGTGCAGTGTGTTTGCCAAGCTGGGGCGTCCATGAACAGCGAGTGCTTTCTGTGCTGTCATCTTTGTTGTGGGAGGCATCTTCCTTCGTATGCAATTTTGGGAGTTGGTCTGGCAGTTGGGAGGCAGGGCTGAGAACAGGAAATGACAGCGCTAATCGGCAGGACAGAAAGCCTGGAAGGGATGGCTTTGTGGTGCTTTTGGTTTGACAGTCTGGAGACTCCATGCAGAGCAAGATCTTTCTGTGCTGTCATCTTTGTTGTGGGAGGAATCTTTGTTTATATGCAATTTTGGGAGTTGGGCTGGCAGTTGGGAGACAGGTGTGAAAACAGGAAACAATAGCCCTTATCCCCAGGAAAGAAAACCTGGAGACTTGGGATTGTGGTGCAGTGTGTTTGCCAAGCTGGGGCGTCCATGAATAGCGAGTGCTTTCTGTGCTTTCATCTTTGTTGTTGGAGGAATCTTTGTTTATATGCAATTTCGGGAGTTGGACTGGCAGTTGGGAGGCAGGTGTGAAAACAGGAAACAATAGTCCTTATCCCCCGGACCGAAAGCCTGGAAACTTGGCTTTGTGGTGCAGTGGGTTTGCCAAGCTGGGGCGTCCATGAACAGCGAGTGCTTTCTGGGCTGTCATCTTTGTTGTGGGAGGAATCTTTGTTTATATGCAATTTTGGGAGTTGGGTTGGCAGCTGGGAGGCAGGTGTGAAAACAGGAAATGACAGCGCTTATCGTCAGGAAAGAAAGCCTGGAAGCTTTGGCTTTGTGGTGCTTTTGGTTTGTCAGCCTGGAGACTCCATGCGGAGCAAGATCTTTCTGTGCTGTCATCTTTGATGTGGGAGAAATCTTTGTTTATATGCAATTTTGGGAGTTGGTCTGGCAGTTGGGAGGCAGGTGTGAAAACAGGAAATGACAGCGCTAATCGGCAGGACAGAAAGCCTGGAAACTTGGGTTTGTGGTGCAGTGTGTTTGCCAAGCTGGGGCGTCCATGAACAGCGAGTGCTTTCTGTGCTGTCATCTTTGTTGTGGGAGGAATCTTTGTTTATATGCAATTTTGGGAGTCGGGCTGGCAGTTGGGAGGCAGGTGTGAAAACAGGAAACAATAGCCATTATCCCCAGGAAAGAAAGCTTGGAAACTTGGGTTTGTGGTGCAGTGTGTTTGCCAAGCTGGGGCGTCCATGAACAGCGAGTGATTTCTGGGCTGTCATCTTTGTTGTGGGAGGAATCTTTGTTTATATGCAATTTTGGGATTTGGGCAGGCAGTTGGGAGGCAGGTGTGAAAACAAGAAACAGTAGCCCTTATCCCCAGGAAAGAAAGCCTGGAAGCTTTGGCTTTGTGGTGCTTTTGGTTTGTCAGCCTGGAGACTCCATGGGGAGCAGGAGCTTTCTCTGCCTACATCTTCGCTGTGGGAGGCATCTTCCTTCGTATGCAATTTTGGGAGTTGGGCTGGCAATTGGGAGGCAGGGCTGAAAACAGGAAATGACAGCGCTAATCGGCAGGACAGAAAGCCTGGAAGCGATGGCTTTGTGGTGCTTTTGGTTTGACAGCCTGGAGACTCCATGCGGAGCAAGATCTTTCTGTGCTGTCATCTTTGTTGTGGGAGGAATCTTTGTTTATATGCAATTTTGGGAGTCGGTCTGGCAGTTGGGAGGCAGGTGTGAAAACAGGAAACAATAGCCCTTTTCCCCAGGAAAGAAAGCCTGGAAACTTGGCTTGGTAGTGCAGTGTGTTTGCCAAGCTGGGGCGTCCATGAATAGCGAGTGCTTTCTGTGCTGTCATCTTTGTTGTGGGAGGAATCTTTGTTTATATGCAATTTTAGGAGTTGGGCTGGCAGTTGGGAGGCAGGTGTGAAAATAGGAAACAATAGTCCTTATCCCCAGGAAAGAAAGCCTGGAAACTTGGGTTTGTGGTTCAGTGTGTTTGCCAAGTTGGGGCGTCCATGAATAGCGAGTGCATTCCGTGCTGTCATTTTTGTTGTGGGAAGAATCTTTGTTTATATGCAATTTTTGGATTTGGGCTGGCAGCTGGAGGCAGGTGTGAAAACAGGAAACAGTAACCATTATCCCCAGGAAAGACAACCTGGAAACTTGGGATTGTGGTGCAGTGTGTTTGCCAAGCTGGGGCGTCCATGAACAGCGAGTGCTTTCTGTGCTGTCATCTTTGCTGTGGGAGGAATCTTTGTTTATATGCAATTTTCGGAGTTAGGCAGGCAGTTTGAGGCAGGTGTGAAAACAGGAAATGACAGCGCTTTTTGTCAGGAAAGAAAGCCTGGAAACTTGGGTTTGTGGTGCAGTGTGTTTGCCAAGCTGTGGCGTCCATGAATAGCGAGTGCTTTCTGTGCTGTCATCTTTGTTGTGGGAGGAATCTTTGGTTATATCCAATTTTGGGAGTCGGTCTGGCATTTGTATGCAGGTGTGAAAACAGGAAACAATAGCCCTTATCCCCAGGAAAGAAAGCCTGGAAACTTGGGTTTGTGCTGCAGTGGGTTTGCCAAGCTGGGGCGTCCATGAACAGTGAGTGCTTTCTGTGCTGTCATCTTTGATGTGGGCGGAATCTTTGTTTATATGCAATTTTGGGAGTTGGGCTGGCAGTTGGGAGGCAGGTGTGAAAACAGGAAATGACAGCGCTTGTTGTCAGGAAAGAAAGCCTGGAAACTTGGGTTTGTGGTGCAGTGTGTTTGCCAAGCTGGGGCGTCCATGAACAGCGAGTGCTTTCTGAGCTGTCATCTTTGCTGTGGGAGGAATCTTTGTTTTTCGCACAACAAAAATGACAGCACAGAAAGCACTCGCTGTTCATGGACGCCCCAGCTTGGCAAACACACTGCACCACAATCCCAAGTTTCCAGGCTTTCTTTCCTGGGGATAAGCGCTGTCATTTCCTGTTTTCACACCTGCCTCCCGACTGCAAGCCCAACTCCCAAAATTGCATATAAACAAAGATTCCTCCCACAGCAAAGATGACAGCCCAGAAAGCACTCGCTCTTCATGGACGCCCCAGCTTGGCAAACACACTGCACCACAAACCCAAGTTTCCAGGCTTTCTTTCCTGGGGATAAGGGCTATTGTTTCCTGTTTTCACACCTGTCTCCCAACTGCCAGACCGACTCCCAAAATTGCATATAAACAAAGATTCCTCCCACAACAAAGAAGACAGCACAGAAAGATCTGGCGCCGCATGGAGTCTCCAGGCTGACAAACCAAAAGCACCACAAAACCAAAGCTTCCAGGCTTTCTTTCCTGCCGATAAGCGCTGTCATTTCCTGTTTTCACAGCTGCCTCCCAACAGAGAGCCCAACTCCCAAAATTGCATACGAAGGAAGATTCCTCCCACAGTGAAGATGTAGGCAGAGAAAACTCCTGCTCCCCATGGAGTCTCCAGGCTGACAAACCAAAAGCACCACAAAGCCAAAGCTTCCAGTCTTTCTTTCTTGCCGATAAGCGCTGTCATTTCCTGTTTTCACACCTGCATACAACTGCCAGACCGACTCCCAAAATTGCATATAAACAAAGATTCCTCCCACATCAAAGATGACAGCACAGAAAGCACTCGCTATTCATGGACGCCCCAGCTTGGCAAACACACTGCACTACAAAGCCAAGTTTCCAGGCTTTCTTTCCTGGGGATAAGGGCTATTGTTTCCTGTTTTCACACCTGCCTCTCAACTGCCAGACCAACTCCCAAAATTGCATATAAACAAAGATTCCTCCCACATCAAAGATGACAGCACAGAAAGATCTTGCTCCGCATGGAGTCTCCAGGCTGACAAACCAAAAGCACCACAAAGCGAAAGCTTCCAGGCTTTCTTTCCAGCCGATAAGCGCTGTCATTTCCTGTTTTCACACCTGCCTCCCAACTGCCAGCCCGACTCCCAAAATTGCATATAAAAAAAGATTTTTCCCACAACAAAGATGACAGCACAGAAAGCACTTGCTATTCATGCACGCCCCAGCTTGGCAAACACACTGCACCACAAACCCAAGTTTCCAGGTTTTCAGTCCTGGGGATAATGGCTATTGTTTCCTGTTTTCAGCCCTGTCTCCCAACTGCCAGACCGACTCCCAAACTTGCATACGAAGGAAGATTCCGCCCACATCAAGATGACAGCACAGAAAGCACTCGCTGTTCATGGACGTCCCAGCTTGGCAAACACACTGCACCACAAACCCAAGTTTCCAGGCTTTCTTTCTGGGGATAAGGGCTATTGTTTCCTGGTTTTGCACCTGCCTCCCAACTGACAGCCCGACTCCCAAAATTGCATATACAAGGATTCCTCCCAAAACAAAGATGACAGCACAGAAAGCACTCGCTATTCATGGATGCCCCAGCTTGTCAAACACACTGCACCACAAACCCAAGTTTCCAGGCTTTCTTTCTTGGGGATAATGGCTATTGTTTCCTGTTTTCAACCCTGCCTCCCAACTGCAAGCCCAACTCCCAAAATTGCATATAAACAAAGCTTCCGCCCACATCAAAGATTACAGCACAGAAAGATCTTGCTCCGCATGGAGTCTCCAGGCTGTCAAACCAAAAACTCCGCAAATCCAAAGCTTCCAGGCTTTCTTTCCTGACGATAAGCGCTGTCATTTCCTGTTTTCACACCTGCCTCCCAGCTGCCAGCCCAACTCCCAAAATTGCATACGAAGAAAGATTCCTCCCACAGCGAAGATGTAGGCAGAGAAAGCTCCTGCTCCCCATGGAGTCTCCAGGCTGAAAAAGAAAAACCCCACAAAGTCAAAGCTTCCAGGCTTTCTTTCCTGCCGATCAGCGTTGTCATTTCCTGTTTTCACACCTGCCTCCCAACTGCCAGACCGACTCCCAAAATTGCATATAAACAAAGATTCCTCCCACGTCAAAGATGACAGCACAGAAAGCACTCGCTATTCATGGACGCCCCAGCTTGGCAAACACACTGCACCACAAACCCAGGTTTACAGGCTTTGTTTCCTGCCGTTAAGCGCTGTCATTTCCTGTTTTCACACCTGCCTCCCAACTGCCAGAGAAAGATGTAGGCGAAGATGTAGGCAGAGAAAGCTCCTGCTCCCCATGGAGTCTCCAGGCTGAAAAAGAAAAACCCCACAAAGTCAAAGCTTCCAGGCTTTCTTTCCTGCCGATCAGCGTTGTCATTTCCTGTTTTCACACCTGCCTCCCAACTGCCAGACCGACTCCCAAAATTGCATATAAACAAAGATTCCTCCCACGTCAAAGATGACAGCACAGAAAGCACTCGCTATTCATGGACGCCCCAGCTTGGCAAACACACTGCACCACAAACCCAGGTTTACAGGCTTTGTTTCCTGCCGATAAGCGCTGTCATTTCCTGTTTTCACACCTGCCTCCCAACTGCAAGCCCAACTCCCAAAATTGCATATAAACAAAGCTTCCGCCAACATCAAAGATGACAGCACAGAAAGATCTTGCTCCGCATGGAGTCTCCAGGCTGTCAAACCAAAAGCACCACAAACCCAAGCTTCCAGGCTTTCTGTCCTGCCGATTAGCGCTGTCATTTCCTGTTTTCACACCTGCCTCCCAGCTGCCAGCCCAAATCCCAAAATTGCATATAAACAAAGATTCCTCCCAAAACAAAGATGACAGCACAGAAAGCACTCGCTATTCATGGACGCCCCAGCTTGGCAAACACACTGCACCACAAACCCAAGTTTCCAGGCTTTCTTTCCTGGGGATAAGGGCTATTGTTTCCAGTTTTCACACCTGCCTCCCAACTGCCAGCCCAACTCCCAAAATTGCATATAAACAAAGACTCCTCCCACATCAAAGATGACAGCAGAGAAAGATCTTGCTCCGCATGGAGTCTCCAGGCTGACAAACCAAAAGCACCACAAAACCAAAGCTTCCAGGCTTTCTTTCCTGCCGATAAGCGCTGTCATTTCCTGTTTTCACACCTGCCTCAAACTGCCTGCCTAACTCCGAAAATTGCATATAAACAAAGATTCCTCCCACAGTAAAGATGACAGCACAGAAAGCACTCGCTATTCATGGACGCCCCAGCTTGGCAAACACACTGCACCACAATCCCAAGTTTCCAGGCTTTCTTTCCTGGGGAAAAGGGCTATTGTTTCCTGGTTTTACACCTGCCTCCCAACTGCCAGACCGACTCCCAAAATTGCATATAAACAAGGATTAATCCCACAACAAAGATGACAGCACAGAAAGCACTCGCTCTTCATGGACGCCCCAGCTTGGCAAACACACTGCACCACAATCCCAAGTTTCCAGGCTTTCTTTCCTGGGGATAAGCGCTGTCATTTCCTGTTTTCACACCTGCCTCCCGACTGCCAGCCCAACTCCCAAAATTGCATATAAACAAAGATTCCTCCCACAGCAAAGATGACAGCCCAGAAAGCACTCGCTCTTCATGGACGCCCCAGCTTGGCAAACACACTGCACCACAAACCCAAGTTTCCAGGCTTTCTTTCCTGGGGATAAGGGCTATTGTTTCCTGTTTTCACACCTGTCTCCCAACTGCCAGACCGACTCCCAAAATTGCATATAAACAAAGATTCCTCCCACAACAAAGAAGACAGCACAGAAAGATCTGGCGCCGCATGGAGTCTCCAGGCTGACAAACCAAAAGCACCACAAAGCCAAAGCTTCCAGGCTTTCTTTCCTGCCGATAAGCGCTGTCATTTCCTGTTTTCACAGCTGCCTCCCAACAGAGAGCCCAACTCCCAAAATTGCATACGAAGGAAGATTCCTCCCACAGTGAAGATGTAGGCAGAGAAAACTCCTGCTCCCCATGGAGTCTCCAGGCTGACAAACCAAAAGCACCACAAAGCCAAAGCTTCCAGTCTTTCTTTCTTGCCGATAAGCGCTGTCATTTCCTGTTTTCACACCTGCATACAACTGCCAGACCGACTCCCAAAATTGCATATAAACAAAGATTCCTCCCACATCAAAGATGACAGCACAGAAAGCACTCGCTATTCATGGACGCCCCAGCTTGGCAAACACACTGCACTACAAAGCCAAGTTTCCAGGCTTTCTTTCCTGGGGATAAGGGCTATTGTTTCCTGTTTTCACACCTGCCTCGCAACTGCCAGACCAACTCCCAAAATTGCATATAAACAAAGATTCCTCCCACATCAAAGATGACAGCACAGAAAGATCTTGCTCCGCATGGAGTCTCCAGGCTGACAAACCAAAAGCACCACAAAGCGAAAGCTTCCAGGCTTTCTTTCCAGCCGATAAGCGCTGTCATTTCCTGTTTTCACACCTGCCTCCCAACTGCCAGCCCGACTCCCAAAATTGCATATAAAAAAAGATTTTTCCCACAACAAAGATGACAGCACAGAAAGCACTTGCTATTCATGCACGCCCCAGCTTGGCAAACACACTGCACCACAAACCCAAGTTTCCAGGTTTTCAGTCCTGGGGATAATGGCTATTGTTTCCTGTTTTCAGCCCTGTCTCCCAACTGCCAGACCGACTCCCAAACTTGCATACGAAGGAAGATTCCGCCCACATCAAGATGACAGCACAGAAAGCACTCGCTGTTCATGGACGTCCCAGCTTGGCAAACACACTGCACCACAAACCCAAGTTTCCAGGCTTTCTTTCCTGGGGATAAGGGCTATTGTTTCCTGGTTTTGCACCTGCCTCCCAACTGACAGCCCGACTCCCAAAATTGCATATACAAGGATTCCTCCCAAAACAAAGATGACAGCACAGAAAGCACTCGCTATTCATGGATGCCCCAGCTTGTCAAACACACTGCACCACAAACCCAAGTTTCCAGGCTTTCTTTCTTGGGGATAATGGCTATTGTTTCCTGTTTTCAACCCTGCCTCCCAACTGCAAGCCCAACTCCCAAAATTGCATATAAACAAAGCTTCCGCCCACATCAAAGATTACAGCACAGAAAGATCTTGCTCCGCATGGAGTCTCCAGGCTGTCAAACCAAAAACTCCGCAAATCCAAAGCTTCCAGGCTTTCTTTCCTGACGATAAGCGCTGTCATTTCCTGTTTTCACACCTGCCTCCCAGCTGCCAGCCCAACTCCCAAAATTGCATACGAAGAAAGATTCCTCCCACAGCGAAGATGTAGGCAGAGAAAGCTCCTGCTCCCCATGGAGTCTCCAGGCTGAAAAAGAAAAACCCCACAAAGTCAAAGCTTCCAGGCTTTCTTTCCTGCCGATCAGCGTTGTCATTTCCTGTTTTCACACCTGCCTCCCAACTGCCAGACCGACTCCCAAAATTGCATATAAACAAAGATTCCTCCCACGTCAAAGATGACAGCACAGAAAGCACTCGCTATTCATGGACGCCCCAGCTTGGCAAACACACTGCACCACAAACCCAGGTTTACAGGCTTTGTTTCCTGCCGTTAAGCGCTGTCATTTCCTGTTTTCACACCTGCCTCCCAACTGCCAGAGAAAGATGTAGGCGAAGATGTAGGCAGAGAAAGCTCCTGCTCCCCATGGAGTCTCCAGGCTGAAAAAGAAAAACCCCACAAAGTCAAAGCTTCCAGGCTTTCTTTCCTGCCGATCAGCGTTGTCATTTCCTGTTTTCACACCTGCCTCCCAACTACCAGACCGACTCCCAAAATTGCATATAAACAAAGATTCCTCCCACGTCAAAGATGACAGCACAGAAAGCACTCGCTATTCATGGACGCCCCAGCTTGGCAAACACACTGCACCACAATCCCAAGTTTCCAGGCTTTCTTTCCTGGGGAAAAGGGCTATTGTTTCCTGTTTTCACACCTGTCCCCCAACTGCCAGCCCAACTCCCAAAATTGCATATAAACAAAGATTCTGCCCACATCAAAGATGACAGCACAGAAAGCACTCGCTATTCATGGACGGTCCAGCTTCGCAAACACACTGCGCCACAATCCCAAGTTTCCAGGTTTTCGGTCCAGGGGAAAAGGGTTATTGTTTCCTGTTTTCACACCTGCCTCCCAACTGCCAGCCCAACTCACAAAATTTCATATAAACAAAGATTCCTCCCACATCAAAGATGACAGCACAGAAAGATCTGGCTCCGCATGGAGTCTCCAGGCTGACAAACCAAAAGCACCACAAAGCCAAAGCTTCCAGGCTTTCTTTCCTGCCGATAAGCGCTGTCATTTCCTGTTTTCACACCTGCCTCCCAACAGAGAGCCCAACTCCCAAAATTGCATACGAAGGAAGATTCCTCCCACAGTGAAGATGTAGGCAGAGAAAACTCCTGCTCCCCATGGAGTCTCCAGGCTGACAAACCAAAAGCACCACAAAGCCAAAGCTTCCAGTCTTTCTTTCTTGCCGATAAGCGCTGTCATTTCCTGTTTTCACACCTGCCTCCCAACTGCCAGCCCGACTCTCAAAATTGCATATAAAAAAAGATTCTTCCCACAACAAAGATGACAGCACAGAAAGCACTTGCTATTCATGGACGCCCCAGCTTGGCAAAAACACTGCACCACAAACCCAAGTTTCCAGTTTTTCTTTCCTGGGGATAAGGACTATTGTTTCCTGTTTTCACACCTGCCTCAAACTGCCAGCCCAACTCCCAAAATTGCATATAAACAAGGATTCCTTCAACAACAAAGATGACAGCACAGAAAGCACTCGCTGTTCATGGACGCCCCAGATTCGTAAACACACTGCACCACAAACCCAAGTTTCCAGGTTTTCTTTCTGGGGATAAGGGCTATTGTTTCCTGTTTGCACACCTGCCTCCCAACTGCCAGACCGACTCTGCAAATTGCATATAAACAAAGATTCCTCCCACAACAAAGATGACAGCAGAGAAAGATCTTGCTCCGCATGAAGTCTCCAGGCTGTCAAACCAGAAGCACCAAAAAGACAAAGCTTCCAGGCTTTCTTTCCTGCCGATAAGCGCTGTCATTTCCTGTTTTCAGACCTACCTCCCAACTGCCAGACTGACTCCCAAAATTGCATATAAGCAAAGATTCCTCCCACAACAAAGATGACAGCACAGAAAGCACTTGCTGTTCATGGACACCGCAGCTTCGTAAACACACTGCACCACAAACCCAAGTTTCCAGGCTTTCTTTCTGGGGATAAGGGCTATTGTTTCCTGTTTGCACACCTGCCTTCCAACTGCCAGACCGACTCTGCAAATTGCATATAAACAAAGATTCCTCCCACAACAAAGATGACAGCAGAGAAAGATCTTGCTCTGCATGGAGTCTCCAGGCTGTCAAACCAAAAGCACCACAAAGCCAAAGCTTCCAGGCTTTCTTTCCTGCCGATAAGCGCTGTCATTTCCTGTTTTCACACCTGCCTCCCAACTGCCAGCCCAACTCCCAAAATTGCATATAAACAAAGATTCCTCCCACAACAAAGATGACAGCACAGAAAGCACTCGCTGTTCATGGACGCCCCAGCTTGGCAAACACACTGCACCACAATCCCAAGTTTCCAGGCTTTCTTTCCTGGGGATAAGGGCTATTGTTTCCTGTTTTCACACCTGCCTCTCAACTGCCAGACCAACTCCCAAAATTGCATATAAACAAAGATTCCTCCCACAACAAAGATGACAGCACAGAAAGATCTTGCTCCGCATGGAGTCTCCAGGCTGACAAACCAAAAGCACCACAAAGCCAAAGCTTCCAGGCTTTCTTTCCTGCCGATAAGCACTGTCATTTCCTGTTTTCACAGCTGCCTCCCAACTGCCAGACCGACTCCCAAAATTGCATATAAACAAAGATTCCTCCCACATCAAAGATGACAGCCCAGAAAGCACTCGCTATTCATGGGCTCCCCAGCTTGGCAAACACACTGCACCACAAACCCAAGTTTCCAGGCTTTCTTTCCTGGGGATAAGGGCTATTGTTTCCTGTTTTCACACCTGCCTCCCAACTGCTAGCCCGACTCCCAAAATTGCATATAAACAGGGATTCCTCCCACAAAAAAGATGACAGCACAGAAAGCACTCGCTCTAAACGACTTAGTACATCAGAAGCTTTATCTTAGATAATAATGATATCCTATTGTTTAAGCAAATGGGAAGTTCTAAGACATATGTCTTAGTTGGTCCTAGAACATTTAATTTAGGAGTTCGAGGTCGGATAGATCAAGCAGAGACGCTACGAGGCCTGATTAGCGAGAAGACCACTCTCCGAACATGATTGCCCCCCCCGAAGAAATGGACGCTAGATGGCAGTCTTGCTCCACGAATAAAACCCAAGATGCTATATGACCTCAAAATCATAACCTAGTTCTCCACTGCTGGGGAAGGGGGAAGGGGTCTCTCAAGCGTCACTGTATTTTTATTCCGAAATTTATACTAGATGTTTGATCCATGCATGGCAGAGTACCCCATGTATTCCCAGCTGACATATTAAAGAAATGTTCGATACAGTGGTTTCTGGTCATTGGATTGAATCCTTTTTTTTCCCCCTTTGATTCCATGAAATTCCAAAGATATCTTTTAGGGTTTGTTTAATACCGTGAAGTCCCGCCTCTGAGCGCCCCTCAGCCTGCTGCAGATGTGCTGCTTCCACCACGTGCAGTTCAGATGTGACAGGCTGTTCCCTGGTCCTCTGAGCAAGAGGAGCAGGAGGAGGGGGGACACAGAAGAGATCTCCTCACGGAGGTTGCATCTCCAGGAAGTTCAAAGCAGGTGGGAGATGCCATGCCACAGCCGAGCTTTCTCTGGGGATGCTGCTTCTCCCATGCACTGCCTCACCGTAGCACTCGTACCACAGCCCCTGACAAAAGCCAGGTGGTCTTTGTGGCTAGCAGAACTGCTCCTGCTGCCAGCAGGGATGCTCCTCGAGACAGACCAGGAGAGGCTGACCCGGGGAGCTGAGCCGGGAGGGATGTTCTGCGTCTCGTGCCCCTCGAGCATTCTCAAAAGCGCCTGCCGTGGAGGACAATTCAGGAGTCCCCCCGGGCCAGCAAAAGAGAGATGAGAAGGAAGAGATGATGGCCACGAAAAAAGCTCATGGTCTGTCAATCTTGAACTCCTCGAGACCAATCCTCAGCCCTCCCACCTAGCCCGGCCCCGCCGCCTCCGCGGCGCAGAGCTCCGACCGCCGCCCCGCTGCCGCCGCTCTCGCCGGCCCTCCGGATCCAACCCGCACCCGACGAGAGCCCGAGAGGCGTCGGCGCCCCGGTACAGTAGCCGGGCTTAGTTGGATGAGGAGGACCGTGGACGGAGACGAGAACAGTGGACGGAGACGAAGACAGAGGAGGGAGAGGAGGCGGAGAGGTGGCGGGGAGGAGGCGGCCCGGCCGGAGCAGAGACGGGGCTATCGGAGGCAGCGAGAAGCCGTGCGGCGGATGGGCGCATTCGGCGCCGGCGGAGAGCGGGACTGGCGGCGCTGGCCGCGGTTCTGCTCGGTGCGCAAGGCTGGCGCCCGGCGACCGCGGGGCCGCGGCTGGAGTTGCCGTGCAGGTCCCTCCAGGGAGGGAGGCTGCCGTCCTGCCTGGCAGGTTCTTCACAGAGCTCCGTCTCCCAACTAGCCTGCCGTCCGTCCCTCCCTCTGCTCCATAAAGTATTCCCTCGGAACACTCACCGGTCTTTTCTTTGTCGAGCCGTTCCCGTTTCCTTGCTTTACTCTCGGTCCTTCAGAGACCTCCTGCAGTCCGTCCTTCCCCTTTTCTACTTTCCTTTCTCTCTTGCTTAGCTCAGTCGCGCAGCTTCCCATTCTTCTGTGACTCCAAAAATCCACCTCTCTTTCCCGCACTCAACTCTCCAGCAAATTCTAATGGGCACTTCCACAACTGCACACCTTGACAGTCTCGCCAAATTCTTCTCCGTACGGTCCTGACTCTTTCTGTGCCCTGTCTTCTGGGAAACAACATCCAGTGCAAAAAGCCATTCTGACGGCTTTTTGTCTTTATCTCCCCGCCAGTGTCTGCAGGCAGAGCCCAGGGGTACTAGGACGCATTGGTGGAGACAACGGAAGGCAGTGAGATCATCAGAAAGTGTTCACACGCCAACCTCCGGATCGGCGGTTTTATCCCTTTCTACCGGCAGCTCCCGGGTCACAGCACGGAACTCCTCGCGCGCGCTGCTAAAGGGTGCAGAGAGCTGCGTGCGCCAGCGGGGCGGCTGTCGTTGTCGGGAGATGGACGTTGGACCTTCCTCTAACTCTCCGGACCCCCTCTTGCGGACACGGCGCTGTATTCCTTCGCCCTGGCAGACAGGGATTCATTGACACGGTCGCCTTTGGAGCTTTCAGGGGATTTTCTTAGAAATGCACAACTCGTTTAATACTTTCTACAGGGCAGCAATGTAGCGCCCCTATGACAAAAGGGCGTTTCACTACTACACAAAGCACGGACAGCAGGAGTTCTCTAAAGGACAGAGAGAAAAGCCAGGGAAAAGAATGGCTTCACAAAAATAAGAGTGGTGAGTGTTTCGTGGGAATGCTTTATGGAGCAGAGGGGGGGACGGACGGGAGGCTAGTTGGGAGACTGAGCTCTGTGAAGAACCTGCCAGGCAGGACGGCAGCCTCGAGGGACCTGCACGGCCACCTCATTCGCGGCCACCACGGTCCCCGGGCGCCAGCCTTGCGCACCGAGCAGAACCGCGGCCAGCGCCGCCAGCCCCGCTCCCCAAAGAGCCGCATCCAGCGATCCGCCGCCCGGCCTCCCGCTGCCCCCAACAGCCCCGTCTCTCTGCTCCGGCCGGTCCGCCTCCTCCCCGCCTCCTCTCCCTCCTCTGCTTTCTTCTCCCTCCCCTGCCCTCCTCAACCAGTTCCGTCTCGGCACTCTGCCCCTCAACCTGCTGCAGATGTGCTGCTTCCACCACATCCAGTTCAGGTGTGACAGGCTCTTCTCTTGTTCTCTGAGCAAGAGGAGCAGCAGGAGGGACACACAAGAGATCTCCTCACGGAGGTTGCATCTCCAGGAAGTTCAAAGCAGGTGGGAGATGCCATGCCACAGCCGAGCTTTCTCTGGGGATGCTGCTTCTCCCATGCACTGCCTCGCCGTAGCACTCGTACCACAGCCCCTGACAAAAGCCCAGGTGGTCTTTGTGGCTAGCAGAACTGCTCCTGCTGCCAGCAGGGATGCTCCTCGAGACAGACCAGGAGAGGCTGACCCGGGGAGCTGAGCCGGGAGGGATGTTCTGCGTCTCGTGCCCCTCGAGCATTCTCAAAAGCGCCTGCCGTGGAGGACAATTCAGGAGTCCCCCCGGGCCAGCAAAAGAGAGATGAGAAGGAAGAGATGATGGCCACGAAAAAAGCTCATGGTCTGTCAATCTTGAACTCCTCGAGACCAATCCTCAGCCCTCCCACCTAGCCCGGCCCCGCCGCCTCCGCGGCGCAGAGCTCCGACCGCCGCCCCGCTGCCGCCGCTCTCGCCGGCCCTCCGGATCCAGCCCGCACCCGACGAGAGCCCGAGAGGCGTCGGCGCCCGGGTACAGTAGCCGGGCTTAGTTGGATGAGGAGGACCGTGGACGGAGACGAGAACAGTGGACGGAGACGAAGACAGAGGAGGGAGAGGAGGCGGAGAGGTGGCGGGGAGGAGGCGGCCCGGCCGGAGCAGAGACGGGGCTATCGGAGGCAGCGAGAAGCCGTGCGGCGGATGGGCGCATTCGGCGCCGGCGGAGAGCGGGACTGGCGGCGCTGGCCGCGGTTCTGCTCGGTGCGCAAGGCTGGCGCCCGGCGACCGCGGGGCCGCGGCTGGAGTTGCCGTGCAGGTCCCTCTCCTGGCCTGTCCCGGGGATCATCCCTACTGGTAACAGGAGCACTTCTGCTGGTGATAAAGACCACCTGGTCTTTTGTCAGGGGATGTGGCACGAGTGCTACGGCGAGGCCTTGCATGCGAGAAGCACCTTCCCCAGAGAAAGCTCGGAGGTGGCATGGCATCTCCCACCTTCTTTGGACTTTCTGGCGATGTGGCCTCTGTGAGGAGATCTCTTCTGTGTCCCTCCTCCTGCTCCTCTTACTCAGAGGACCAGGGAACAGCCTGTCACATCTGAACTGGATGTGCTGGAACCAGCATATCTGCAGCAGGTTGACGGGCACTCTGAGGCACAGTCCAAAGGTTCATTCCCTTTCCCATTGCTCTCAACTCAGTAAAAGGACATGAAGGACCACCAGGGAAGGGCGTGGTCCATTCCCATGTGCACTGGCTTCTCATCCAGCCCACAGAAGTTCTTTAGCCTTCCCTGGAGAGACACGGATGGACTAGGGCGGGTGACTCTCTTTGCATTGAAGAGACAAGTCTTGAGCACACACCTGCTGGTGGTGTGGGAGATGACCCTGAGCAAGTACAATTGCCATCAGCCTCATGGGGGAGCCTTGAAGTTCTGTGGGACAAAGAGCGTCTGGTGTCACTTCGAATTTACGGTACTAAACCCTGGCAAAGCCCCTGGATGCAGCTCTGGGATGTGCTTCTGTGGACAGAGCTCCCTGTGCCCATCCCTCAGGCCGTGGGGCTTCTCAGATAGTGGCAGAGCAAGTGGCACCTCACAAGGGTTGAGAGGTATCCAGGCTCCGGGCGTGGCAGCAGGAGCCCCAGGAGATACTGCCCCTGCTGCCATGAACTGTCTGTCTGGGTGTGTGCAAGGGAAGGACTCGTGTGTCTGAAAACCCTTGTGTGAGCGAGCAGTGTGCCCCCGCCAGGGCACCACTGACTCTTGGCCAGCTGGCCATCCACCACGATCCCAGAGGCCATTTTCCAGCACTGCTATGCAGCATGTCATTCCCAGTCTGTCCGTACAACCGAGGTTGCCCCATCCCAGGGACAGAATCTGGCACTTCCCCTCGTTGAACTTCCTCTGGTGGATGATTGCGCAAACCTCTAATTTGAGGTCTCTCTGCACTGCCTCCCTCTTCCATGAGGCCCTAGAGTGTCCCAATGGCCCTTTGATTCCAGGGGAATCTGCAGTGTTCAGTGGTCCAGGTGTTACGTGAAGCCCCCTCTTGTCACAATGGCACTAAAATGAGAGAGGATCTCTTTTCTAAATGACTTAGTACATCAGAAGCGTTATCGTAGATAAAAATGATATCCTAATTCTTTTAAGACTTCAGTTATTTTTAGGAGAGAGAATGTAGATAACACATGGAAACGAATAGAGAGTATATCGTATGCCCATCTTCAAGAAATTAGCTTACGCGCCTCTGAAATGTTTTTCAATAAGAGATTGTTCTGTTAAGAAGAAAGTCAATTAAATATTGTTTAAGCAAATGGGAAGTTCTAAGACATATGTCTTAGTTGGTCCTAGAACATTTAATTTAGGAGTTCGAGGTCGGATAGATCAAGCAGAGACACTACGAGGCCTGATTAGCGAGAAGACCACTCTCCGAACATGACTGCCCCCCCCCCGAAGAAATGGACGCTAGATGGCAGTCTTGCTCCACGAATAAAACCCAAGATGCTATATGACCTCAAAATCATAACCTAATTCTCCACTGCTGGGGAAGGGGGAAGGGGTCTCTCAAGCGTCACTGTATTTATATTCCGAAATTTATACTAGATGTTTGATCCATGCATGGCAGAGTACCCCATGTATTCCCAGCTGACATATTAAAGAAATGTTCAATACAATGGTTTCTGGTCATTGGATTGAATTCTTTTTTTTCCCCCTTTGATTCCATGAAATTCCAAAGATATCTTTTAGGGTTTGTTTAATACCGTGAAGTCCCGCCTCTGAGCGCCCCTCAGCGTGCTGCAGATGTGCTGCTTCCACCACATGCAGTTCAGATGTGACAGGCTGTTCCCTGGTCCTCTGAGCAAGAGGAGCAGGAGGAGGGGGGACACAGAAGAGATCTCCTCACGGAGGTTGCATCTCCAGGAAGTTCAAAGCAGGTGGGAGATGCCATGCCACAGCCGAGCTTTCTCTGGGGATGCTGCTTCTCCCATGCACTGCCTCGCCGTAGCACTCGTACCACAGCCCCTGACAAAAGCCCAGGTGGTCTTTGTGGCTAGCAGAACTGCTCCTGCTGCCAGCAGGGATGCTCCTCGAGACAGACCAGGAGAGGCTGACCCGGGGAGCTGAGCCGGGAGGCATGTTCTGCGTCTCGTGCCCCTCGAGCATTCTCAAAAGCGCCTGCCGTGGAGGACAATTCAGGAGTCCCCCCGGGCCAGCAAAAGAGAGATGAGAAGGAAGAGATGATGGCCACGAAAAAAGCTCATGGTCTGTCAATCTTGAACTCCTCGAGACCAATCCTCAGCCCTCCCACCTAGCCCGGCCCCGCCGCCTCCGCGGCGCAGAGCTCCGACCGCCGCCCCGCTGCCGCCGCTCTCGCCGGCCCTCCGGATCCAGCCCGCACCCGACGAGAGCCCGAGAGGCGTCGGCGCCCCGGTACAGTAGCCGGGCTTAGTTGGATGAGGAGGACCGTGGACGGAGACGAGAACAGTGGACGGAGACGAAGACAGAGGAGGGAGAGGAGGCGGAGAGGTGGGGGGAGGAGGCGGCCCGGCCGGAGCAGAGACGGGGCTATCGGAGGCAACGAGAAGCCGTGCGGCGGATGGGCGCATTCGGCGCCGGCGGAGAGCGGGACTGGCGGCGCTGGCCGCGGTTCTGCTCGGTGCGCAAGGCTGGCGCCCGGCGACCGCGGGGCCGCGGCTGGAGTTGCCGTGCAGGTCCCTCCAGGGAGGGAGGCTGCCGTCCTGCCTGGCAGGTTCTTCACAGAGCTCCGTCTCCCAACTAGCCTGCCGTCCGTCCCTCCCTCTGCTCCATAAAGTATTCCCTCGGAACACTCACCGGTCTTTTCTTTGTCGAGCCGTTCCCGTTTCCTTGCTTTACTCTCGGTCCTTCAGAGACCTCCTGCAGTCCGTCCTTCCCCTTTTCTACTTTCCTTTCTCTCTTGCTTAGCTCAGTCGCGCAGCTTCCCATTCTTCAGTGACTCCAAAAATCCACCTCTCTTTCCCGCACTCAACTCTCCAGCAAATTCTAATGGGCACTTCCACAACTGCACACCTTGACAGTCTCGCCAAATTCTTCTCCGTACGGTCCTGACTCTTTCTGTGCCCTGTCTTCTGGGAAACAACATCCAGTGCAAAAAGCCATTCTGACGGCTTTTTGTCTTTATCTCCCCGCCAGTGTCTGCAGGCAGAGCCCAGGGGTACTAGGACGCATTGGTGGAGACAACGGAAGGCAGTGAGATCATCAGAAAGTGTTCACACGCCAACCTCCGGATCGGCGGTTTTATCCCTTTCTACCGGCAGCTCCCGGGTCACAGCACGGAACTCCTCGCGCGCGCTGCTAAAGGGTGCAGAGAGCTGCGTGCGCCAGCGGGGCGGCTGTCGTTGTCGGGAGATGGACGTTGGACCTTCCTCTAACTCTCCGGACCCCCTCTTGGGGACACGGCGCTGTATTCCTTCGCCCTGGCAGACAGGGATTCATTGACACGGTCGCCTTTGGAGCTTTCAGGGGATTTTCTTAGAAATGCACAACTCTAAAGGGCAGCAATGTAGCGCCCCTATGACAAAAGGGCGTTTCAATACTACACAAAGCACGGACAGCAGGAGTTCTCTAAAGGACAGAGAGAAAAGCCAGGGAAAAGAATGGTTTCACAAAAATAAGAGTGGTGAGTGTTTCGTGGGAATGCTTTATGGAGCAGAGGGGGGGACGGACGGGAGACTAGTTGGGAGACTGAGCTCTGTGAAGAACCTGCCAGGCAGGACGGCAGCCTCGAGGGACCTGCACGGCCACCTCATTCGCGGCCACCACGGTCCCCGGGCGCCAGCCTTGCGCACCGAGCAGAACCGCGGCCAGCGCCGCCAGCCCCGCTCCCCAAAGAGCCGCATCCAGCGATCCGCCGCCCGGCCTCCCGCTGCCCCCAACAGCCCCGTCTCTCTGCTCCGGCCGGTCCGCCTCCTCCCCGCCTCTTTTCCCTCCTCTGCTTTCTTCTCCCTCCCCTGCCCTCCTCAACCAGTTCCTTCTCGGCACTCTGCCCCTCAACCTGCTGCAGATGTGCTGCTTCCACCACATCCAGTTCAGGTGTGACAGGCTCTTCTCTTGTTCTCTGAGCAAGAGGAGCAGCAGGAGGGACACACAAGAGCTCTCCTCACAGAGGCTGCATCGCCAGCAAGTCCAAAGAAGTTCGGAGATTCTGTGCCACGTCCGAGCTTTCTCTGGGGATGCTGCTTCTCCCATGCACTGCCTCGCCGTAGCACTCGTACCACAGCCCCTGACAAAAGCCCAGGTGGTCTTTGTGGCTAGCAGAACTGCTCCTGCTGCCAGCAGGGATGCTCCTCGAGACAGACCAGGAGAGGCTGACCCGGGGAGCTGAGCCGGGAGGGATGTTCTGCGTCTCGTGCCCCTCGAGCATTCTCAAAAGCGCCTGCCGTGGAGGACAATTCAGGAGTCCCCCCGGGCCAGCAAAAGAGAGATGAGAAGGAAGAGATGATGGCCACGAAAAAAGCTCATGGTCTGTCAATCTTGAACTCCTCGAGACCAATCCTCAGCCCTCCCACCTAGCCCGGCCCCGCCGCCTCCGCGGCGCAGAGCTCTGACCGCCGCCCCGCTGCCGCCGCTCTCGCCGGCCCTCCGGATCCAGCCCGCACCCGACGAGAGCCCGAGAGGCGTCGGCGCCCCGGTACAGTAGCCGGGCTTAGTTGGATGAGGAGGACCGTGGACGGAGACGAGAACAGTGGACGGAGACGAAGACAGAGGAGGGAAAGGAGGTGGGGAGGAGGCGGCCCGGCCGGAGCAGAGACGGGGCTATCGGAGGCAGCGAGAAGCCGTGCGGCGGATGGGCGCATTCGGCGCCGGCGGAGAGCGGGACTGGCGGCGCTGGCCGCGGTTCTGCTCGGTGCGCAAGGCTGGCGCCCGGCGACCGCGGGGCCGCGGCTGGAGTTGCCGTGCAGGTCCCTCCAGGGAGGGAGGCTGCCGTCCTGCCTGGCAGGTTCTTCACAGAGCTCCGTCTCCCAACTAGCCTGCCGTCCGTCCCTCCCTCTGCTCCATAAAGTATTCCCTCGGAACACTCACCGGTCTTTTCTTTGTCGAGCCGTTCCCGTTTCCTTGCTTTACTCTCGGTCCTTCAGAGACCTCCTGCAGTCCGTCCTTCCCCTTTTCTACTTTCCTTTCTCTCTTGCTTAGCTCAGTCGCGCAGCTTCCCATTCTTCAGTGACTCCAAAAATCCACCTCTCTTTCCCGCACTCAACTCTCCAGCAAATTCTAATGGGCACTTCCACAACTGCACACCTTGACAGTCTCGCCAAATTCTTCTCCGTACGGTCCTGACTCTTTCTGTGCCCTGTCTTCTGGGAAACAACATCCAGTGCAAAAAGCCATTC
This sequence comes from Pseudopipra pipra, assembly GCF_036250125.1. NCBI lineage: Eukaryota > Metazoa > Chordata > Aves > Passeriformes > Pipridae > Pseudopipra > Pseudopipra pipra. The sequence goes on from NW_026991221.1 coordinate 78,966, forward strand.
TGACGGCTTTTTGTCTTTATCTCCCCGCCAGTGTCTGCAGGCAGAGCCCAGGGGTACTAGGACGCATTGGTGGAGACAACGGAAGGCAGTGAGATCATCAGAAAGTGTTCACACGCCAACCTCCGGATCGGCGGTTTTATCCCTTTCTACCGGCAGCTCCCGGGTCACAGCACGGAACTCCTCGCGCGCGCTGCTAAAGGGTGCAGAGAGCTGCGTGCGCCAGCGGGGCGGCTGTCGTTGTCGGGAGATGGACGTTGGACCTTCCTCTAACTCTCCGGACCCCCTCTTGGGGACACGGCGCTGTATTCCTTCGCCCTGGCAGACAGGGATTCATTGACACGGTCGCCTTTGGAGCTTTCAGGGGATTTTCTTAGAAATGCACAACTCTAAAGGGCAGCAATGTAGCGCCCCTATGACAAAAGGGCGTTTCACTACTACACAAAGCACGGACAGCAGGAGTTCTCTAAAGGACAGAGAGAAAAGCCAGGGAAAAGAATGGTTTCACAAAAATAAGAGTGGTGAGTGTTTCGTGGGAATGCTTTATGGAGCAGAGGGGGGGACGGACGGGAGGCTAGTTGGGAGACTGAGCTCTGTGAAGAACCTGCCAGGCAGGACGGCAGCCTCGAGGGACCTGCACGACCACCTCATTCGCGGCCACCACGGTCCCCGGGCGCCAGCCTTGCGCACCGAGCAGAACCGCGGCCAGCGCCGCCAGCCCCGCTCCCCAGAGAGCCGCATCCAGCGATCCGCCGCCCGGCCTCCCGCTGCCCCCAACAGCCCCGTCTCTCTGCTCCGGCCGGTCCGCCTCCTCCCCGCCTCTTTTCCCTCCTCTGCTTTCTTCTCCCTCCCCTGCCCTCCTCAACCAGTTCCGTCTCGGCACTCTGCCCCTCAACCTGCTGCAGATGTGCTGCTTCCACCACATCCAGTTCAGGTGTGACAGGCTCTTCTCTTGTTCTCTGAGCAAGAGGAGCAGCAGGAGGGACACACAAGAGCTCTCCTCACAGAGGCTGCATCACCAGCAAGTCCAAAGAAGTTCGGAGATTCTGTGCCACGTCCGAGCTTTCTCTGGGGATGCTGCTTCTCCCATGCACTGCCTCGCCGTAGCACTCGTACCACAGCCCCTGACAAAAGCCCAGGTGGTCTTTGTGGCTAGCAGAACTGCTCCTGCTGCCAGCAGGGATGCTCCTCGAGACAGACCAGGAGAGGCTGACCCGGGGAGCTGAGCCGGGAGGGATGTTCTGCGTCTCGTGCCCCTCGAGCATTCTCAAAAGCGCCTGCCGTGGAGGACAATTCAGGAGTCCCCCCGGGCCAGCAAAAGAGAGATGAGAAGGAAGAGATGATGGCCACGAAAAAAGCTCATGGTCTGTCAATCTTGAACTCCTCGAGACCAATCCTCAGCCCTCCCACCTAGCCCGGCCCCGCCGCCTCCGCGGCGCAGAGCTCCGACCGCCGCCCCGCTGCCGCCGCTCTCGCCGGCCCTCCGGATCCAGCCCGCACCCGACGAGAGCCCGAGAGGCGTCGGCGCCCGGGTACAGTAGCCGGGCTTAGTTGGATGAGGAGGACCGTGGACGGAGACGAGAACAGTGGACGGAGACGAAGACAGAGGAGGGAGAGGAGGCGGAGAGGTGGCGGGGAGGAGGCGGCCCGGCCGGAGCAGAGACGGGGCTATCGGAGGCAGCGAGAAGCCGTGCGGCGGATGGGCGCATTCGGCGCCGGCGGAGAGCGGGACTGGCGACGCTGGCCGCGGTTCTGCTCGGTGCGCAAGGCTGGCGCCCGGCGACCGCGGGGCCGCGGCTGGAGTTGCCGTGCAGGTCCCTCTCCTGGCCTGTCCCGGGGATCATCCCTACTGGTAACAGGAGCACTTCTGCTGGTGATAAAGACCACCTGGTCTTTTGTCAGGGGATGTGGCACGAGTGCTACGGCGAGGCCTTGCATGCGAGAAGCACCTTCCCCAGAGAAAGCTCGGAGGTGGCATGGCATCTCCCACCTTCTTTGGACTTTCTGGCGATGTGGCCTCTGTGAGGAGATCTCTTCTGTGTCCCTCCTCCTGCTCCTCTTACTCAGAGGACCAGGGAACAGCCTGTCACATCTGAACTGGATGTGCTGGAACCAGCATATCTGCAGCAGGTTGACGGGCACTCTGAGGCACAGTCCAAAGGTTCATTCCCTTTCCCATTGCTCTCAACTCAGTAAAAGGACATGAAGGACCACCAGGGAAGGGCGTGGTCTATTCCCATGTGCACTAGCTTCTCATCCAGCCCACAGAAGTTCTTTAGCCTTCCCTGGAGAGACACGGATGGACTAGGGCGGGTGACTCTCTTTGCATTGAAGAGACAAGTCTTGAGCACACACCTGCTGGTGGTGTGGGAGATGACCCTGAGCAAGTACAATTGCCATCAGCCTCATGGGGGAGCCTTGAAGTTCTGTGGGACAAAGAGCGTCTGGTGTCACTTCGAATTTACGGTACTAAACCCTGGCAAAGCCCCTGGATGCAGCTCTGGGATGTGCTTCTGTGGACAGAGCTCCCTGTGCCCATCCCTCAGGCCGTGGGGCTTCTCAGATAGTGGCAGAGCAAGTGGCACCTCACAAGGGTTGAGAGGTATCCAGGCTCCGGGCGTGGCAGCAGGAGCCCCAGGAGATACTGCCCCTGCTGCCATGAACTGTCTGTCTGGGTGTGTGCAAGGGAAGGACTCGTGTGTCTGAAAACCCTTGTGTGAGCGAGCAGTGTGCCCCCGCCAGGGCACCACTGACTCTTGGCCAGCTGGCCATCCACCACGATCCCAGAGGCCATTTTCCAGCACTGCTATGCAGCATGTCATTCCCAGTCTGTCCGTACAACCGAGGTTGCCCCATCCCAGGGACAGAATCTGGCACTTCCCCTCGTTGAACTTCCTCTGGTGGATGATTGCGCAAACCTCTAATTTGAGGTCTCTCTGCACTGCCTCCCTCTTCCATGAGGCCCTAGAGTGTCCCAATGGCCCTTTGATTCCAGGGGAATCTGCAGTGTTCAGTGGTCCAGGTGTTACGTGAAGCCCCCTCTTGTCACAATGGCACTAAAATGAGAGAGGATCTCTTTTCTAAACGACTTAGTACATCAGAAGCTTTATCGTAGATAAAAATGATATCCTAATTCTTTTAAGACTTCAGTTATTTTTAGGAGAGAGAATGTAGATAACACATGGAAACGAATAGAGAGTATATCGTATGCCCATCTTCAAGAAATTAGCTTACGCGCCTCTGAAATGTTTTTCAATAAGAGATTGTTCTGTTAAGAAGAAAGTCAATTAAATATTGTTTAAGCAAATGGGAAGTTCTAAGACATATGTCTTAGTTGGTCCTAGAACATTTAATTTAGGAGTTCGAGGTCGGATAGATCAAGCAGAGACACTACGAGGCCTGATTAGCGAGAAGACCACTCTCCGAACATGACTGCCCCCCCCCGAAGAAATGGACGCTAGATGGCAGTCTTGCTCCACGAATAAAACCCAAGATGCTATATGACCTCAAAATCATAACCTAATTCTCCACTGCTGGGGAAGGGGGAAGGGGTCTCTCAAGCGTCACTGTATTTATATTCCGAAATTTATACTAGATGTTTGATCCATGCATGGCAGAGTACCCCATGTATTCCCAGCTGACATATTAAAGAAATGTTCGATACAATGGTTTCTGGTCATTGGATTGAATCCTTTTTTTTCCCCCTTTGATTCCATGAAATTCCAAAGATATCTTTTAGGGTTTGTTTAATACCGTGAAGTCCCGCCTCTGAGCGCCCCTCAGCCTGCTGCAGATGTGCTGCTTCCACCACATGCAGTTCAGATGTGACAGGCTGTTCCCTGGTCCTCTGAGCAAGAGGAGCAGGAGGAGGGGGGACACAGAAGAGATCTCCTCACGGAGGTTGCATCTCCAGGAAGTTCAAAGCAGGTGGGAGATGCCATGCCACAGCCGAGCTTTCTCTGGGGATGCTGCTTCTCCCATGCACTGCCTCGCCGTAGCACTCGTACCACAGCCCCTGACAAAAGCCCAGGTGGTCTTTGTGGCTAGCAGAACTGCTCCTGCTGCCAGCAGGGATGCTCCTCGAGACAGACCAGGAGAGGCTGACCCGGGGAGCTGAGCCGGGAGGGATGTTCTGCGTCTCGTGCCCCTCGAGCATTCTCAAAAGCGCCTGCCGTGGAGGACAATTCAGGAGTCCCCCCGGGCCAGCAAAAGAGAGATGAGAAGGAAGAGATGATGGCCACGAAAAAAGCTCATGGTCTGTCAATCTTGAACTCCTCGAGACCAATCCTCAGCCCTCCCACCTAGCCCGGCCCCGCCGCCTCCGCGGCGCAGAGCTCGGACCGCCGCCCCGCTGCCGCCGCTCTCGCCGGCCCTCCGGATCCAGCCCGCACCCGACGAGAGCCCGAGAGGCGTCGGCGCCCGGGTACAGTAGCCGGGCTTAGTTGGATGAGGAGGACCGTGGACGGAGACGAGAACAGTGGACGGAGACGAAGACAGAGGAGGGAGAGGAGGCGGAGAGGTGGCGGGGAGGAGGCGGCCCGGCCGGAGCAGAGACGGGGCTATCGGAGGAAGCGAGAAGCCGTGCGGCGGATGGGCGCATTCGGCGCCGGCGGAGAGCGGGACTGGCGGCGCTGGCCGCGGTTCTGCTCGGTGCGCAAGGCTGGCGCCCGGCGACCGCGGGGCCGCGGCTGGAGTTGCCGTGCAGGTCCCTCTCCTGGCCTGTCCCGGGGATCATCCCTACTGGTAACAGGAGCACTTCTGCTGGTGATAAAGACCACCTGGTCTTTTGTCAGGGGATGTGGCACGAGTGCTACGGCGAGGCCTTGCATGGGAGAAGCACCTTCCCCAGAGAAAGCTCGGAGGTGGCATGGCATCTCCCACCTTCTTTGGACTTTCTGGCGATGTGGCCTCTGTGAGGAGATCTCTTCTGTGTCCCTCCTCCTGCTCCTCTTACTCAGAGGACCAGGGAACAGCCTGTCACATCTGAACTGGATGTGCTGGAACCAGCATATCTGCAGCAGGTTGACGGGCACTCTGAGGCACAGTCCAAAGGTTCATTCCCTTTCCCATTGCTCTCAACTCAGTAAAAGGACATGAAGGACCACCAGGGAAGGGCGTGGTCTATTCCCATGTGCACTGGCTTCTCATCCAGCCCACAGAAGTTCTTTAGCCTTCCCTGGAGAGACACGGATGGACTAGGGCGGGTGACTCTCTTTGCATTGAAGAGACAAGTCTTGAGCACACACCTGCTGGTGGTGTGGGAGATGACCCTGAGCAAGTACAATTGCCATCAGCCTCATGGGGGAACCTTGAAGTTCTGTGGGACAAAGAGCGTCTGGTGTCACTTCGAATTTACGGTACTAAACCCTGGCAAAGCTCTGGAATGTGCTTCTGTGGACAGAGCTCCCTGTGCCCATCCCTCAGGCCGTGGGGCTTCTCAGATAGTGGCAGAGCAAGTGGCACCTCACAAGGGTTGAGAGGTATCCAGGCTCCGGGCGTGGCAGCAGGAGCCCCAGGAGATACTGCCCCTGCTGCCATGAACTGTCTGTCTGGGTGTGTGCAAGGGAAGGACTCGTGTGTCTGAAAACCCTTGTGTGAGCGAGCAGTGTGCCCCCGCCAGGGCACCACTGACTCTTGGCCAGCTGGCCATCCACCACGATCCCAGAGGCCATTTTCCAGCACTGCTATGCAGCATGTCATTCCCAGTCTGTCCGTACAACCGAGGTTGCCCCATCCCAGGGACAGAATCTGGCACTTCCCCTCGTTGAACTTCCTCTGGATGATTGCGCAAACCTCTAATTTGAGGTCTCTCTGCACTGCCTCCCTCTTCCATGAGGCCCTAGAGTGTCCCAATGGCCCTTTGATTCCAGGGGAATCTGCAGTGTTCAGTGGTCCAGGTGTTACGTGAAGCCCCCTCTTGTCACAATGGCACTAAAATGAGAGAGGATCTCTTTTCTAAACGACTTAGTACATCAGAAGCTTTATCGTAGATAAAAATGATATCCTAATTCTTTTAAGACTTCAGTTATTTTTAGGAGAGAGAATGTAGATAACACATGGAAACGAATAGAGAGTATATCGTATGCCCATCTTCAAGAAATTAGCTTACGCGCCTCTGAAATGTTTTTCAATAAGAGATTGTTCTGTTAAGAAGAAAGTCAATTAAATATTGTTTAAGCAAATGGGAAGTTCTAAGACATATGTCTTAGTTGGTCCTAGAACATTTAATTTAGGAGTTCGAGGTCGGATAGATCAAGCAGAGACACTACGAGGCCTGATTAGCGAGAAGACCACTCTCCGAACATGACTGCCCCCCCCCGAAGAAATGGACGCTAGATGGCAGTCTTGCTCCACGAATAAAACCCAAGATGCTATATGACCTCAAAATCATAACCTAATTCTCCACTGCTGGGGAAGGGGGAAGGGGTCTCTCAAGCGTCACTGTATTTATATTCCGAAATTTATACTAGATGTTTGATCCATGCATGGCAGAGTACCCCATGTATTCCCAGCTGACATATTAAAGAAATGTTCGATACAATGGTTTCTGGTCATTGGATTGAATCCTTTTTTTTCCCCCTTTGATTCCATGAAATTCCAAAGATATCTTTTAGGGTTTGTTTAATACCGTGAAGTCCCGCCTCTGAGCGCCCCTCAGCCTGCTGCAGATGTGCTGCTTCCACCACATGCAGTTCAGATGTGACAGGCTGTTCCCTGGTCCTCTGAGCAAGAGGAGCAGGAGGAGGGGGGACACAGAAGAGATCTCCTCACGGAGGTTGCATCTCCAGGAAGTTCAAAGCAGGTGGGAGATGCCATGCCACAGCCGAGCTTTCTCTGGGGATGCTGCTTCTCCCATGCACTGCCTCGCCGTAGCACTCGTACCACAGCCCCTGACAAAAGCCCAGGTGGTCTTTGTGGCTAGCAGAACTGCTCCTGCTGCCAGCAGGGATGCTCCTCGAGACAGACCAGGAGAGGCTGACCCGGGGAGCTGAGCCGGGAGGGATGTTCTGCGTCTCGTGCCCCTCGAGCATTCTCAAAAGCGCCTGCCGTGGAGGACAATTCAGGAGTCCCCCCGGGCCAGCAAAAGAGAGATGAGAAGGAAGAGATGATGGCCACGAAAAAAGCTCATGGTCTGTCAATCTTGAACTCCTCGAGACCAATCCTCAGCCCTCCCACCTAGCCCGGCCCCGCCGCCTCCGCGGCGCAGAGCTCCGACCGCCGCCCCGCTGCCGCCGCTCTCGCCGGCCCTCCGGATCCAGCCCGCACCCGACGAGAGCCCGAGAGGCGTCGGCGCCCGGGTACAGTAGCCGGGCTTAGTTGGATGAGGAGGACCGTGGACGGAGACGAGAACAGTGGACGGAGACGAAGACAGAGGAGGGAGAGGAGGCGGAGAGGTGGCGGGGAGGAGGCGGCCCGGCCGGAGCAGAGACGGGGCTATCGGAGGAAGCGAGAAGCCGTGCGGCGGATGGGCGCATTCGGCGCCGGCGGAGAGCGGGACTGGCGGCGCTGGCCGCGGTTCTGCTCGGTGCGCAAGGCTGGCGCCCGGCGACCGCGGGGCCGCGGCTGGAGTTGCCGTGCAGGTCCCTCTCCTGGCCTGTCCCGGGGATCATCCCTACTGGTAACAGGAGCACTTCTGCTGGTGATAAAGACCACCTGGTCTTTTGTCAGGGGATGTGGCACGAGTGCTACGGCGAGGCCTTGCATGGGAGAAGCACCTTCCCCAGAGAAAGCTCGGAGGTGGCATGGCATCTCCCACCTTCTTTGGACTTTCTGGCGATGTGGCCTCTGTGAGGAGATCTCTTCTGTGTCCCTCCTCCTGCTCCTCTTACTCAGAGGACCAGGGAACAGCCTGTCACATCTGAACTGGATGTGCTGGAACCAGCATATCTGCAGCAGGTTGACGGGCACTCTGAGGCACAGTCCAAAGGTTCATTCCCTTTCCCATTGCTCTCAACTCAGTAAAAGGACATGAAGGACCACCAGGGAAGGGCGTGGTCTATTCCCATGTGCACTGGCTTCTCATCCAGCCCACAGAAGTTCTTTAGCCTTCCCTGGAGAGACACGGATGGACTAGGGCGGGTGACTCTCTTTGCATTGAAGAGACAAGTCTTGAGCACACACCTGCTGGTGGTGTGGGAGATGACCCTGAGCAAGTACAATTGCCATCAGCCTCATGGGGGAACCTTGAAGTTCTGTGGGACAAAGAGCGTCTGGTGTCACTTCGAATTTACGGTACTAAACCCTGGCAAAGCTCTGGAATGTGCTTCTGTGGACAGAGCTCCCTGTGCCCATCCCTCAGGCCGTGGGGCTTCTCAGATAGTGGCAGAGCAAGTGGCACCTCACAAGGGTTGAGAGGTATCCAGGCTCCGGGCGTGGCAGCAGGAGCCCCAGGAGATACTGCCCCTGCTGCCATGAACTGTCTGTCTGGGTGTGTGCAAGGGAAGGACTCGTGTGTCTGAAAACCCTTGTGTGAGCGAGCAGTGTGCCCCCGCCAGGGCACCACTGACTCTTGGCCAGCTGGCCATCCACCACGATCCCAGAGGCCATTTTCCAGCACTGCTATGCAGCATGTCATTCCCAGTCTGTCCGTACAACCGAGGTTGCCCCATCCCAGGGACAGAATCTGGCACTTCCCCTCGTTGAACTTCCTCTGGTGGATGATTGCGCAAACCTCTAATTTGAGGTCTCTCTGCACTGCCTCCCTCTTCCATGAGGCCCTAGAGTGTCCCAATGGCCCTTTGATTCCAGGGGAATCTGCAGTGTTCAGTGGTCCAGGTGTTACGTGAAGCCCCCTCTTGTCACAATGGCACTAAAATGAGAGAGGATCTCTTTTCTAAACGACTTAGTACATCAGAAGCTTTATCGTAGATAAAAATGATATCCTAATTCTTTTAAGACTTCAGTTATTTTTAGGAGAGAGAATGTAGATAACACATGGAAACGAATAGAGAGTATATCGTATGCCCATCTTCAAGAAATTAGCTTACGCGCCTCTGAAATGTTTTTCAATAAGAGATTGTTCTGTTAAGAAGAAAGTCAATTAAATATTGTTTAAGCAAATGGGAAGTTCTAAGACATATGTCTTAGTTGGTCCTAGAACATTTAATTTAGGAGTTCGAGGTCGGATAGATCAAGCAGAGACACTACGAGGCCTGATTAGCGAGAAGACCACTCTCCGAACATGACTGCCCCCCCCCGAAGAAATGGACGCTAGATGGCAGTCTTGCTCCACGAATAAAACCCAAGATGCTATATGACCTCAAAATCATAACCTAATTCTCCACTGCTGGGGAAGGGGGAAGGGGTCTCTCAAGCGTCACTGTATTTATATTCCGAAATTTATACTAGATGTTTGATCCATGCATGGCAGAGTACCCCATGTATTCCCAGCTGACATATTAAAGAAATGTTCGATACAATGGTTTCTGGTCATTGGATTGAATCCTTTTTTTCCCCCTTTGATTCCATGAAATTCCAAAGATATCTCTTAGGGTTTGTTTAATACCGTGAAGTCCCGCCTCTGAGCGCCCCTCAGCCTGCTGCAGATGTGCTGCTTCCACCACATGCAGTTCAGATGTGACAGGCTGTTCCCTGGTCCTCTGAGCAAGAGGAGCAGGAGGAGGGGGGACACAGAAGAGATCTCCTCACGGAGGTTGCATCTCCAGGAAGTTCAAAGCAGGTGGGAGATGCCATGCCACAGCCGAGCTTTCTCTGGGGATGCTGCTTCTCCCATGCACTGCCTCGCCGTAGCACTCGTACCACAGCCCCTGACAAAAGCCCAGGTGGTCTTTGTGGCTAGCAGAACTGCTCCTGCTGCCAGCAGGGATGCTCCTCGAGACAGACCAGGAGAGGCTGACCCGGGGAGCTGAGCCGGGAGGGATGTTCTGCGTCTCGTGCCCCTCGAGCATTCTCAAAAGCGCCTGCCGTGGAGGACAATTCAGGAGTCCCCCCGGGCCAGCAAAAGAGAGATGAGAAGGAAGAGATGATGGCCACGAAAAAAGCTCATGGTCTGTCAATCTTGAACTCCTCGAGACCAATCCTCAGCCCTCCCACCTAGCCCGGCCCCGCCGCCTCCGCGGCGCAGAGCTCTGACCGCCGCCCCGCTGCCGCCGCTCTCGCCGGCCCTCCGGATCCAGCCCGCACCCGACGAGAGCCCGAGAGGCGTCGGCGCCCCGGTACAGTAGCCGGGCTTAGTTGGATGAGGAGGACCGTGGACGGAGACGAGAACAGTGGACGGAGACGAAGACAGAGGAGGGAGAGGAGGCGGAGAGGTGGGGGGAGGAGGCGGCCCGGCCGGAGCAGAGACGGGGCTATCGGAGGCAGCGAGAAGCCGTGCGGCGGATGGGCGCATTCGGCGCCGGCGGAGAGCGGGACTGGCGGCGCTGGCCGCGGTTCTGCTCGGTGCGCAAGGCTGGCGCCCGGCGACCGCGGGGCCGCGGCTGGAGTTGCCGTGCAGGTCCCTCCAGGGAGGGAGGCTGTCGTCCTGCCTGGCAGGTTCTTCACAGAGCTCCGTCTCCCAACTAGCCTGCCGTCCGTCCCTCCCTCTGCTCCATAAAGTATTCCCTCGGAACGCTCACCGGTCTTTTCTTTGTCGAGCCGTTCCCGTTTCCTTGCTTTACTCTCGGTCCTTCAGAGACCTCCTGCAGTCCGTCCTTCCCCTTTTCTACTTTCCTTTCTCTCTTGCTTAGCTCAGTCGCGCAGCTTCCCATTCTTCAGTGACTCCAAAAATCCACCTCTCTTTCCCGCACTCAACTCTCCAGCAAATTCTAATGGGCACTTCCACAACTGCACACCTTGACAGTCTCGCCAAATTCTTCTCCGTACGGTCCTGACTCTTTCTGTGCCCTGTCTTCTGGGAAACAACATCCAGTGCAAAAAGCCATTCTGACGGCTTTTTGTCTTTATCTCCCCGCCAGTGTCTGCAGGCAGAGCCCAGGGGTACTAGGACGCATTGGTGGAGACAACGGAAGGCAGTGAGATCATCAGAAAGTGTTCACACGCCAACCTCCGGATCGGCGGTTTTATCCCTTTCTACCGGCAGCTCCCGGGTCACAGCACGGAACTCCTCGCGCGCGCTGCTAAAGGGTGCAGAGAGCTGCGTGCGCCAGCGGGGCGGCTGTCGTTGTCGGGAGATGGACGTTGGACCTTCCTCTAACTCTCCGGACCCCCTCTTGGGGACACGGCGCTGTATTCCTTCACCCTGGCAGACAGGGATTCATTGACACGGTCGCCTTTGGAGCTTTCAGGGGATTTTCTTAGAAATGCACAACTCGTTTAATACTTTCTACAGGGCAGCAATGTAGCGCCCCTATGACAAAAGGGCGTTTCACTACTACACAAAGCACGGACAGCAGGAGTTCTCTAAAGGACAAAGAGAAAAGCCAGGGAAAAGAATGGCTTCACAAAAATAAGAGTGGTGAGTGTTTCGTGGGAATGCTTTATGGAGCAGAGGGGGGGACGGACGGGAGGCTAGTTGGGAGACTGAGCTCTGTGAAGAACCTGCCAGGCAGGACGGCAGCCTCGAGGGACCTGCACGGCCACCTCATTCGCGGCCACCACGGTCCCCGGGCGCCAGCCTTGCGCACCGAGCAGAACCGCGGCCAGCGCCGCCAGCCCCGCTCCCCAAAGAGCCGCATCCAGCGATCCGCCGCCCGGCCTCCCGCTGCCCCCAACAGCCCCGTCTCTCTGCTCCGGCCGGTCCGCCTCCTCCCCGCCTCTTTTCCCTCCTCTGCTTTCTTCTCCCTCCCCTGCCCTCTTCAACCAGTTCCGTCTCGGCACTCTGCCCCTCAACCTGCTGCAGATGTGCTGCTTCCACCACATCCAGTTCAGGTGTGACAGGCTCTTCTCTTGTTCTCTGAGCAAGAGGAGCAGCAGGAGGGACACACAAAAGCTCTCCTCATAGAGGCTGCATCGCCAGCAAGTCCAAAGAAGTTCGGAGATTCTGTGCCACGTCCGAGCTTTCTCTGGGGATGCTGCTTCTCCCATGCACTGCCTCGCCGTAGCACTCGTACCACAGCCCCTGACAAAAGCCCAGGTGGTCTTTGTGGCTAGCAGAACTGCTCCTGCTGCCAGCAGGGATGCTCCTCGAGACAGACCAGGAGAGGCTGACCCGGGGAGCTGAGCCGGGAGGGATGTTCTGCGTCTCGTGCCCCTCGAGCATTCTCAAAAGCGCCTGCCGTGGAGGACAATTCAGGAGTCCCCCCGGGCCAGCAAAAGAGAGATGAGAAGGAAGAGGTGATGGCCACGAAAAAAGCTCATGGTCTGTCAATCTTGAACTCCTCGAGACCAATCCTCAGCCCTCCCACCTAGCCCGGCCCCGCCGCCTCCGCGGCGCAGAGCTCCGACCGCCGCCCCGCTGCCGCCGCTCTCGCCGGCCCTCCGGATCCAGCCCGCACCCGACGAGAGCCCGAGAGGCGTCGGCGCCCCGGTACAGTAGCCGGGCTTAGTTGGATGAGGAGGACCGTGGACGGAGACGAGAACAGTGGACGGAGACGAAGACAGAGGAGGGAGAGGAGGCGGAGAGGTGGCGGGGAGGAGGCGGCCCGGCCGGAGCAGAGACGGGGCTATCGGAGGCAGTGAGAAGCCGTGCGGCGGATGGGCGCATTCGGCGCCGGCGGAGAGCGGGACTGGCGGCGCTGGCCGCGGTTCTGCTCGGTGCGCAAGGCTGGCGCCCGGCGACCGCGGGGCCGCGGCTGGAGTTGCCGTGCAGGTCCCTCCAGGGAGGGAGGCTGCCGTCCTGCCTGGCAGGTTCTTCACAGAGCTCCGTCTCCCAACTAGCCTGCCGTCCGTCCCTCCCTCTGCTCCATAAAGTATTCCCTCGGAACACTCACCGGTCTTTTCTTTGTCGAGCCGTTCCCGTTTCCTTGCTTTACTCTCGGTCCTTCAGAGACCTCCTGCAGTCCGTCCTTCCCCTTTTCTACTTTCCTTTCTCTCTTGCTTAGCTCAGTCGCGCAGCTTCCCATTCTTCAGTGACTCCAAAAATCCACCTCTCTTTCCCGCACTCAACTCTCCAGCAAATTCTAATGGGCACTTCCACAACTGCACACCTTGACAGTCTCGCCAAATTCTTCTCCGTACGGTCCTGACTCTTTCTGTGCCCTGTCTTCTGGGAAACAACATCCAGTGCAAAAAGCCATTCTGACGGCTTTTTGTCTTTATCTCCCCGCCAGTGTCTGCAGGCAGAGCCCAGGGGTACTAGGACGCATTGGTGGAGACAACGGAAGGCAGTGAGATCATCAGAAAGTGTTCACACGCCAACCTCCGGATCGGCGGTTTTATCCCTTTCTACCGGCAGTTCCCGGGTCACAGCACGGAACTCTTCGCGCGCGCTGCTAAAGGGTGCAGAGAGCTGCGTGCGCCAGCGGGGCGGCTGTCGTTGTCGGGAGATGGACGTTGGACCTTCCTCTAACTCTCCGGACCCCCTCTTGGGGACACGGCGCTGTATTCCTTCGCCCTGGCAGACAGGGATTCATTGACACGGTCGCCTTTGGAGCTTTCAGGGGATTTTCTTAGAAATGCACAACTCGTTTAATACTTTCTACAGGGCAGCAATGTAGCGCCCCTATGACAAAAGGGCGTTTCACTACTACACAAAGCACGGACAGCAGGAGTTCTCTAAAGGACAAAGAGAAAAGCCAGGGAAAAGAATGGCTTCACAAAAATAAGAGTGGTGAGTGTTTCGTGGGAATGCTTTATGGAGCAGAGGGGGGGACGGACGGGAGGCTAGTTGGGAGACTGAGCTCTGTGAAGAACCTGCCAGGTAGGACGGCAGCCTCGAGGGACCTGCACGGCCACCTCATTCGCGGCCACCACGGTCCCCGGGCGCCAGCCTTGCGCACCGAGCAGAACCGCGGCCAGCGCCGCCAGCCCCGCTCCCCAAAGAGCCGCATCCAGCGATCCGCCGCCCGGCCTCCCGCTGCCCCCAACAGCCCCGTCTCTCTGCTCCGGCCGGTCCGCCTCCTCCCCGCCTCCTCTCCCTCCTCTGCTTTCTTCTCCCTCCCCTGCCCTCTTCAACCAGTTCCGTCTCGGCACTCTGCCCCTCAACCTGCTGCAGATGTGCTGCTTCCACCACATCCAGTTCAGGTGTGACAGGCTCTTCTCTTGTTCTCTGAGCAAGAGGAGCAGCAGGAGGGACACACAAAAGCTCTCCTCATAGAGGCTGCATCGCCAGCAAGTCCAAAGAAGTTCGGAGATTCTGTGCCACGTCCGAGCTTTCTCTGGGGATGCTGCTTCTCCCATGCACTGCCTCGCCGTAGCACTCGTACCACAGCCCCTGACAAAAGCCCAGGTGGTCTTTGTGGCTAGCAGAACTGCTCCTGCTGCCAGCAGGGATGCTCCTCGAGACAGACCAGGAGAGGCTGACCCGGGGAGCTGAGCCGGGAGGGATGTTCTGCGTCTCGTGCCCCTCGAGCATTCTCAAAAGCGCCTGCCGTGGAGGACAATTCAGGAGTCCCCCCGGGCCAGCAAAAGAGAGATGAGAAGGAAGAGATGATGGCCACGAAAAAAGCTCATGGTCTGTCAATCTTGAACTCCTCGAGACCAATCCTCAGCCCTCCCACCTAGCCCGGCCCCGCCGCCTCCGCGGCGCAGAGCTCCGACCGCCGCCCCGCTGCCGCCGCTCTCGCCGGCCCTCCGGATCCAGCCCGCACCCGACGAGAGCCCGAGAGGCGTCGGCGCCCCGGTACAGTAGCCGGGCTTAGTTGGATGAGGAGGACCGTGGACGGAGACGAGAACAGTGGACGGAGACGAAGACAGAGGAGGGAGAGGAGGCGGAGAGGTGGCGGGGAGGAGGTGGCCCGGCCGGAGCAGAGACGGGGCTATCGGAGGCAGCGAGAAGCCGTGCGGCGGATGGGCGCATTCGGCGCCGGCGGAGAGCGGGACTGGCGGCGCTGGCCGCGGTTCTGCTCGGTGCGCAAGGCTGGCGCCCGGCGACCGCGGGGCCGCGGCTGGAGTTGCCGTGCAGGTCCCTCCAGGGAGGGAGGCTGCCGTCCTGCCTGGCAGGTTCTTCACACAGCTCCGTCTCCCAACTAGCCTGCCGTCCGTCCCTCCCTCTGCTCCATAAAGTATTCCCTCGGAACACTCACCGGTCTTTTCTTTGTCGAGCCGTTCCCGTTTCCTTGCTTTACTCTCGGTCCTTCAGAGACCTCCTGCAGTCCGTCCTTCCCCTTTTCTACTTTCCTTTCTCTCTTGCTTAGCTCAGTCGCGCAGCTTCCCATTCTTCAGTGACTCCAAAAATCCACCTCTCTTTCCCGCACTCAACTCTCCAGCAAATTCTAATGGGCACTTCCACAACTGCACACCTTGACAGTCTCGCCAAATTCTTCTCCGTACGGTCCTGACTCTTTCTGTGCCCTGTCTTCTGGGAAACAACATCCAGTGCAAAAAGCCATTCTGACGGCTTTTTGTCTTTATCTCCACGCCAGTGTCTGCAGGCAGAGCCCAGGGGTACTAGGACGCATTGGTGGAGACAACGGAAGGCAGTGAGATCATCAGAAAGTGTTCACACGCCAACCTCCGGATCGGCGGTTTTATCCCTTTCTACCGGCAGCTCCCGGGTCACAGCACGGAACTCCTCGCGCGCGCTGCTAAAGGGTGCAGAGAGCTGCGTGCGCCAGCGGGGCGGCTATCGTTGTCGGGAGATGGATGTTGGACCTTCCTCTAACTCTCCGGACCCCCTCTTGGGGACACGGCGCTGTATTCCTTCGCCCTGGCAGACAGGGATTCATTGACACGGTCGCCTTTGGAGCTTTCAGGGGATTTTCTTAGAAATGCACAACTCGTTTAATACTTTCTACAGGGCAGCAATGTAGCGCCCCTATGACAAAAGGGCGTTTCACTACTACACAAAGCACGGACAGCAGGAGTTCTCTAAAGGACAGAGAGAAAAGCCAGGGAAAAGAGTGGTTTCACAAAAATAAGAGTGGTGAGTGTTTCGTGGGAATGCTTTATGGAGCAGAGGGGGGGACGGACGGGAGGCTAGTTGGGAGACTGAGTTCTGTGAAGAACCTGCCAGGCAGGACGGCAGCCTCGAGGGACCTGCACGGCCACCTCATTCGCGGCCACCACGGTCCCCGGGCGCCAGCCTTGCGCACCGAGCAGAACCGCGGCCAGCGCCGCCAGCCCCGCTCCCCAAAGAGCCGCATCCAGCGATCCGCCGCCCGGCCTCCCGCTGCCCCCAACAGCCCCGTCTCTCTGCTCCGGCCGGTCCGCCTCCTCCCCGCCTCCTCTCCCTCCTCTGCTTTCTTCTCCCTCCCCTGCCCTCCTCAACCAGTTCCGTCTCGGCACTCTGCCCCTCAACCTGCTGCAGATGTGCTGCTTCCACCACATCCAGTTCAGGTGTGACAGGCTCTTCTCTTGTTCTCTGAGCAAGAGGAGCAGCAGGAGGGACACACAAGAGCTCTCCTCACAGAGGCTGCATCGCCAGCAAGTCCAAAGAAGTTCGGAGATTCTGTGCCACGTCCGAGCTTTCTCTGGGGATGCTGCTTCTCCCATGCACTGCCTCGCCGTAGCACTCGTACCACAGCCCCTGACAAAAGCCCAGGTGGTCTTTGTGGCTAGCAGAACTGCTCCTGCTGCCAGCAGGGATGCTCCTCGAGACAGACCAGGAGAGGCTGACCCGGGGAGCTGAGCCGGGAGGGATGTTCTGCGTCTCGTGCCCCTCGAGCATTCTCAAAAGCGCCTGCCGTGGAGGACAATTCAGGAGTCCCCCCGGGCCAGCAAAAGAGAGATGAGAAGGAAGAGATGATGGCCACGAAAAAAGCTCATGGTCTGTCAATCTTGAACTCCTCGAGACCAATCCTCAGCCCTCCCACCTAGCCCGGCCCCGCCGCCTCCGCGGCGCAGAGCTCCGACCGCCGCCCCGCTGCCGCCGCTCTCGCCGGCCCTCCGGATCCAGCCCGCACCCGACGAGAGCCCGAGAGGCGTCGGCGCCCCGGTACACTAGCCGGGCTTAGTTGGATGAGGAGGACCGTGGACGGAGACGAGAACAGTGGACGGAGACGAAGACAGAGGAGGGAAAGGAGGTGGGGAGGAGGCGGCCCGGCCGGAGCAGAGACGGGGCTATCGGAGGCAGCGAGAAGCCGTGCGGCGGATGGGCGCATTCGGCGCCGGCGGAGAGCGGGACTGGCGGCGCTGGCCGCGGTTCTGCTCGGTGCGCAAGGCTGGCGCCCGGCGACCGCGGGGCCGCGGCTGGAGTTGCCGTGCAGGTCCCTCCAGGGAGGGAGGCTGCCGTCCTGCCTGGCAGGTTCTTCACACAGCTCCGTCTCCCAACTAGCCTGCCGTCCGTCCCTCCCTCTGCTCCATAAAGTATTCCCTCGGAACAGTCACTGGTCTTTTCTTTGTCGAGCCGTTCCCGTTTCCTTGCTTTACTCTCGGTCCTTCAGAGACCTCCTGCAGTCCGTCCTTCCCCTTTTCTACTTTCCTTTCTCTCTTGCTTAGCTCAGTCGCGCAGCTTCCCATTCTTCAGTGACTCCAAAAATCCACCTCTCTTTCCCGCACTCAACTCTCCAGCAAATTCTAATGGGCACTTCCACAACTGCACACCTTGACAGTCTCGCCAAATTCTTCTCCGTACGGTCCTGACTCTTTCTGTGCCCTGTCTTCTGGGAAACAACATCCAGTGCAAAAAGCCATTCTGACGGCTTGTTGTCTTTATCTCCCCGCCAGTGTCTGCAGGCAGAGCCCAGGGGTACTAGGACGCATTGGTGGAGACAACGGAAGGCAGTGAGATCATCAGAAAGTGTTCACACGCCAACCTCCGGATCGGCGGTTTTATCCCTTTCTACCGGCAGCTCCCGGGTCACAGCACGGAACTCCTCGCGCGCGCTGCTAAAGGGTGCAGAGAGCTGCGTGCGCCAGCGGGGCGGATATCGTTGTCGGGAGATGGACGTTGGACCTTCCTCTAACTCTCCGGACCCCCTCTTGGGGACACGGCGCTGTATTCCTTCGCCCTGGCAGACAGGGATTCATTGACACGGTCGCCTTTGGAGTTTTCAGGGGATTTTCTTAGAAATGCACAACTCGTTTAATACTTTCTACAGGGCAGCAATGTAGCGCCCCTATGACAAAAGGGCGTTTCACTACTACACAAAGCACGGACAGCAGGAGTTCTCTAAAGGACAGAGAGAAAAGCCAGGGAAAAGAGTGGTTTCACAAAAATAAGAGTGGTGAGTGTTTCGTGGGAATGCTTTATGGAGCAGAGGGGGAGACGGACGGGAGGCTAGTTGGGTGCCTGAGCTCTGTGAAGAACCTGCCAGGCAGGACGGCAGCCTCGAGGGACCTGCACGGCCACCTCATTCGCGGCCACCACGGTCCCCGGGCGCCAGCCTTGCGCACCGAGCAGAACCGCGGCCAGCGCCGCCAGCCCCGCTCCCCAAAGAGCCGCATCCAGCGATCCGCCGCCCGGCCTCCCGCTGCCCCCCACAGCCCCGTCTCTCTGCTCCGGCCGGTCCGCCTCCTCCCCGCCTCCTCTCCCTCCTCTGCTTTCTTCTCCCTCCCCTGCCCTCCTCAACCAGTTCCGTCTCGGCACTCTGCCCCTCAACCTGCAGCAGATGTGCTGCTTCCACCACATCCAGTTCAGGTGTGACAGGCTCTTCTCTTGTTCTCTGAGCAAGAGGAGCAGCAGGAGGGACACACAAGAGATCTCCTCACGGAGGTTGCATCTCCAGGAAGTTCAAAGCAGGTGGGAGATGCCATGCCACAGCCGAGCTTTCTCTGGGGATGCTGCTTCTCCCATGCACTGCCTCGCCGTAGCACTCGTACCACAGCCCCTGACAAAAGCCCAGGTGGTCTTTGTGGCTAGCAGAACTGCTCCTGCTGCCAGCAGGGATGCTCCTCGAGACAGACCAGGAGAGGCTGACCCGGGGAGCTGAGCCGGGAGGGATGTTCTGCGTCTCGTGCCCCTCGAGCATTCTCAAAAGCGCCTGCCGTGGAGGACAATTCAGGAGTCCCCCCGGGCCAGCAAAAGAGAGATGAGAAGGAAGAGATGATGGCCACGAAAAAAGCTCATGGTCTGTCAATCTTGAACTCCTCGAGACCAATCCTCAGCCCTCCCACCTAGCCCGGCCCCGCCGCCTCCGCGGCGCAGAGCTCCGACCGCCGCCCCGCTGCCGCCGCTCTCGCCGGCCCTCCGGATCCAGCCCGCACCCGACGAGAGCCCGAGAGGCGTCGGCGCCCCGGTACACTAGCCGGGCTTAGTTGGATGAGGAGGACCGTGGACGGAGACGAGAACAGTGGACGGAGACGAAGACAGAGGAGGGAAAGGAGGTGGGGAGGAGGCGGCCCGGCCGGAGCAGAGACGGGGCTATCGGAGGCAGCGAGAAGCCGTGCGGCGGATGGGCGCATTCGGCGCCGGCGGAGAGCGGGACTGGCGGCGCTGGCCGCGGTTCTGCTCGGTGCGCAAGGCTGGCGCCCGGCGACCGCGGGGCCGCGGCTGGAGTTGCCGTGCAGGTCCCTCCAGGGAGGGAGGTTGCCGTCCTGCCTGGCAGGTTCTTCACAGAGCTCCGTCTCCCAACTAGCCTGCCGTCCGTCCCTCCCTCTGCTCCATAAAGTATTCCCTCGGAACAGTCACTGGTCTTTTCTTTGTCGAGCCGTTCCCGTTTCCTTGCTTTACTCTCGGTCCTTCAGAGACCTCCTGCAGTCCGTCCTTCCCCTTTTCTACTTTCCTTTCTCTCTTGCTTAGCTCAGTCGCGCAGCTTCCCATTCTTCAGTGACTCCAAAAATCCACCTCTCTTTCCCGCACTCAACTCTCCAGCAAATTCTAATGGGCACTTCCACAACTGCACACCTTGACAGTCTCGCCAAATTCTTCTCCGTACGGTCCTGACTCTTTCTGTGCCCTGTCTTCTGGGAAACAACATCCAGTGCAAAAAGCCATTCTGACGGCTTTTTGTCTTTATCTCCCCGCCAGTGTCTGCAGGCAGAGCCCAGGGGTACTAGGACGCATTGGTGGAGACAACGGAAGGCAGTGAGATCATCAGAAAGTGTTCACACGCCAACCTCCGGATCGGCGGTTTTATCCCTTTCTACCGGCAGCTCCCGGGTCACAGCACGGAACTCCTCGCGCGCGCTGCTAAAGGGTGCAGAGAGCTGCGTGCGCCAGCGGGGCGGCTGTCGTTGTCGGGAGATGGACGTTGGACCTTCCTCTAACTCTCCGGACCCCCTCTTGGGGACACGGCGCTGTATTCCTTCGCCCTGGCAGACAGGGATTCATTGACACGGTCGCCTTTGGAGTTTTCAGGGGATTTTCTTAGAAATGCACAACTCGTTTAATACTTTCTACAGGGCAGCAATGTAGCGCCCCTATGACAAAAGGGCGTTTCACTACTACACAAAGCACGGACAGCAGGAGTTCTCTAAAGGACAGAGAGAAAAGCCAGGGAAAAGAGTGGTTTCACAAAAATAAGAGTGGTGAGTGTTTCGTGGGAATGCTTTATGGAGCAGAGGGGGAGACGGACGGGAGGCTAGTTGGGTGCCTGAGCTCTGTGAAGAACCTGCCAGGCAGGACGGCAGCCTCGAGGGACCTGCACGGCCACCTCATTCGCGGCCACCACGGTCCCCGGGCGCCAGCCTTGCGCACCGAGCAGAACCGCGGCCAGCGCCGCCAGCCCCGCTCCCCAAAGAGCCGCATCCAGCGATCCGCCGCCCGGCCTCCCGCTGCCCCCCACAGCCCCGTCTCTCTGCTCCGGCCGGTCCGCCTCCTCCCCGCCTCCTCTCCCTCCTCTGCTTTCTTCTCCCTCCCCTGCCCTCCTCAACCAGTTCCGTCTCGGCACTCTGCCCCTCAACCTGCTGCAGATGTGCTGCTTCCACCACATCCAGTTCAGGTGTGACAGGCTCTTCTCTTGTTCTCTGAGCAAGAGGAGCAGCAGGAGGGACACACAAGAGATCTCCTCACGGAGGTTGCATCTCCAGGAAGTTCAAAGCAGGTGGGAGATGCCATGCCACAGCCGAGCTTTCTCTGGGGATGCTGCTTCTCCCATGCACTGCCTCGCCGTAGCACTCGTACCACAGCCCCTGACAAAAGCCCAGGTGGTCTTTGTGGCTAGCAGAACTGCTCCTGCTGCCAGCAGGGATGCTCCTCGAGACAGACCAGGAGAGGCTGACCCGGGGAGCTGAGCCGGGAGGGATGTTCTGCGTCTCGTGCCCCTCGAGCATTCTCAAAAGCGCCTGCCGTGGAGGACAATTCAGGAGTCCCCCCGGGCCAGCAAAAGAGAGATGAGAAGGAAGAGATGATGGCCACGAAAAAAGCTCATGGTCTGTCAATCTTGAACTCCTCGAGACCAATCCTCAGCCCTCCCACCTAGCCCGGCCCCGCCGCCTCCGCGGCGCAGAGCTCCGACCGCCGCCCCGCTGCCGCCGCTCTCGCCGGCCCTCCGGATCCAGCCCGCACCCGACGAGAGCCCGAGAGGCGTCGGCGCCCCGGTACACTAGCCGGGCTTAGTTGGATGAGGAGGACCGTGGACGGAGACGAGAACAGTGGACGGAGGCGAAGACAGAGGAAGGACAGGATGCGGATAGGTGGGGGGAGGAGGCGGCCCGGCCGGAGCAGAGACGGGGCTATCGGAGGCAGCGAGAAGCCGTGCGGCGGATGGGCGCATTCGGCGCCGGCGGAGAGCGGGACTGGCGGCGCTGGCCGCGGTTCTGCTCGGTGCGCAAGGCTGGCGCCCGGCGACCGCGGGGCCGCGGCTGGAGTTGCCGTGCAGGTCCCTCCAGGGAGGGAGGCTGCCGTCCTGCCTGGCAGGTTCTTCACACAGCTCCGTCTCCCAACTAGCCTGCCGTCCGTCCCTCCCTCTGCTCCATAAAGTATTCCCTCGGAACACTCACCGGTCTTTTCTTTGTCGAGCCGTTCCCGTTTCCTTGCTTTACTCTCGGTCCTTCAGAGACCTCCTGCAGTCCGTCCTTCCCCTTTTCTACTTTCCTTTCTCTCTTGCTTAGCTCAGTCGCGCAGCTTCCCATTCTTCAGCGACTCCAAAAATCCACCTCTCTTTCCCGCACTCAACTCTCCAGCAAATTCTAATGGGCACTTCCACAACTGCACACCTTGACAGTCTCGCCAAATTCTTCTCCGTACGGTCCTGACTCTTTCTGTGCCCTGTCTTCTGGGAAACAACATCCAGTGCAAAGAGCCATTCTGACGGCTTGTTGTCTTTATCTCCCCGCCAGTGTCTGCAGGCAGAGCCCAGGGGTACTAGGACGCATTGGTGGAGACAACGGAAGGCAGTGAGATCATCAGAAAGTGTTCACACGCCAACCTCCGGATCGGCGATTTTATCCCTTTCTACCGGCAGCTCCCGGGTAACAGCACGGAACTCCTCGCGCGCGCTGCTAAAGGGTGCAGAGAGCTGCGTGCGCCAGCGGGGCGGCTGTCGTTGTCGGGAGATGGACGTTGGACCTTCCTCTAACTCTCCGGACCCCCTCTTGGGGACACGGCGCTGTATTCCTTCGCCCTGGCAGACAGGGATTCATTGACACGGTCGCCTTTGGAGCTTTCAGGGGATTTTCTTAGAAATGCACAACTCGTTTAATACTTTCTACAGGGCAGCAATGTAGCGCCCCTATGACAAAAGGGCGTTTCACTACTACACAAAGTACGGACAGCAGGAGTTCTCTAAAGGACAGAGAGAAAAGCCAGGGAAAAGAATGGCTTCACAAAAATAAGAGTGGTGAGTGTTTCGTGGGAATGCTTTATGGAGCAGAGGGGGGGACGGACGGGAGGCTAGTTGGGAGACTGAGCTCTGTGAAGAACCTGCCAGGCAGGACGGCAGCCTCGAGGGACCTGCACGGCCACCTCATTCGCGGCCACCACGGTCCCCGGGCGCCAGCCTTGCGCACCGAGCAGAACTGCGGCCAGCGCCGCCAGCCCCGCTCCCCAAAGAGCCGCATCCAGCGATCCGCCGCCCGGCCTCCCGCTGCCCCCAACAGCCCCGTCTCTCTGCTCCTGCCGGTCCGCCTCCTCCCCGCCTCCTCTCCCTCCTCTGCTTTCTTCTCCCTCCCCTGCCCTCCTCAACCAGTTCCGTCTCGGCACTCTGCCACCTGCTGCAGATGTGCTGCTTCCACCACATCCAGTTCAGGTGTGACAGGCTCTTCTCTTGTTCTCTGAGCAAGAGGAGCAGCAGGAGGGACACACAAGAGCTCTCCTCACAGAGGCTGCATCGCCAGCAAGTCCAAAGAAGTTCGGAGATTCTGTGCAACGTCCGAGCTTTCTCTGGGGATGCTGCTTCTCCCATGCACTGCCTCGCCGTAGCACTCGTACCACAGCCCCTGACAAAAGCCCAGGTGGTCTTTGTGGCTAGCAGAACTGCTCCTGCTGCCAGCAGGGATGCTCCTCGAGACAGACCAGGAGAGGCTGACCCGGGGAGCTGAGCCGGGAGGGATGTTCTGCGTCTCGTGCCCCTCGAGCATTCTCAAAAGCGCCTGCCGTGGAGGACAATTCAGGAGTCCCCCCGGGCCAGCAAAAGAGAGATGAGAAGGAAGAGATGATGGCCACGAAAAAAGCTCATGGTCTGTCAATCTTGAACTCCTCGAGACCAATCCTCAGCCCTCCCACCTAGCCCGGCCCCGCCGCCTCTGCGGCGCAGAGCTCCGACCGCCGCCCCGCTGCCGCCGCTCTCGCCGGCCCTCCGGATCCAGCCCGCACCCGACGAGAGCCCGAGAGGCGTCGGCGCCCCGGTACAGTAGCCGGGCTTAGTTGGATGAGGAGGACCGTGGACGGAGACGAGAACAGTGGACGGAGACGAAGACAGAGGAGGGAAAGGAGGTGGGGAGGAGGCGGCCCGGCCGGAGCAGAGACGGGGCTATCGGAGGCAGCGAGAAGCCGTGCGGCGGATGGGCGCATTCGGCGCCGGCGGAGAGCGGGACTGCCGGCGCTGGCCGCGGTTCTGCTCGGTGCGCAAGGCTGGCGCCCGGCGACCGCGGGGCCGCGGCTGGAGTTGCCGTGCAGGTCCCTCCAGGGAGGGAGGCTGCCGTCCTGCCTGGCAGGTTCTTCACACAGCTCCGTCTCCCAACTAGCCTGCCGTCCGTCCCTCCCTCTGCTCCATAAAGTATTCCCTCGGAACACTCACCGGTCTTTTCTTTGTCGAGCCGTTCCCGTTTCCTTGCTTTACTCTCGGTCCTTCAGAGACCTCCTGCAGTCCGTCCTTCCCCTTTTCTACTTTCCTTTCTCTCTTGCTTAGCTCAGTCGCGCAGCTTCCCATTCTTCAGTGACTCCAAAAATCCACCTCTCTTTCCCGCACTCAACTCTCCAGCAAATTCTAATGGGCACTTCCACAACTGCACACCTTGACAGTCTCGCCAAATTCTTCTCCGTACGGTCCTGACTCTTTCTGTGCCCTGTCTTCTGGGAAACAACATCCAGTGCAAAAAGCCATTCTGACGGCTTGTTGTCTTTATCTCCCCGCCAGTGTCTGCAGGCAGAGCCCAGGGGTACTAGGACGCATTGGTGGAGACAACGGAAGGCAGTGAGATCATCAGAAAGTGTTCACACGCCAACCTCCGGATCGGCGGTTTTATCCCTTTCTACCGGCAGCTCCCGGGTCACAGCACGGAACTCCTCGCGCGCGCTGCTAAAGGGTGCAGAGAGCTGCGTGCGCCAGCGGGGCGGCTGTCGTTGTCGGGAGATGGACGTTGGACCTTCCTCTAACTCTCCGGACCCCCTCTTGGGGACACGGCGCTGTATTCCTTCGCCCTGGCAGACAGGGATTCATTGACACGGTCGCCTTTGGAGCTTTCAGGGGATTTTCTTAGAAATGCACAACTCGTTTAATACTTTCTACAGGGCAGCAATGTAGCGCCCCTATGACAAAAGGGCGTTTCACTACTACACAAAGTACGGACAGCAGGAGTTCTCTAAAGGACAGAGAGAAAAGCCAGGGAAAAGAATGGCTTCACAAAAATAAGAGTGGTGAGTGTTTCGTGGGAATGCTTTATGGAGCAGAGGGGGGGACGGACGGGAGGCTAGTTGGGAGACTGAGCTCTGTGAAGAACCTGCCAGGCAGGACGGCAGCCTCGAGGGACCTGCACGGCCACCTCATTCGCGGCCACCACGGTCCCCGGGCGCCAGCCTTGCGCACCGAGCAGAACTGCGGCCAGCGCCGCCAGCCCCGCTCCCCAAAGAGCCGCATCCAGCGATCCGCCGCCCGGCCTCCCGCTGCCCCCAACAGCCCCGTCTCTCTGCTCCGGCCGGTCCGCCTCCTCCCCGCCTCCTCTCCCTCCTCTGCTTTCTTCTCCCTCCCCTGCCCTCCTCAACCAGTTCCGTCTCGGCACTCTGCCCCTCAACCTGCTGCAGATGTGCTGCTTCCACCACATCCAGTTCAGGTGTGACAGGCTCTTCTCTTGTTCTCTGAGCAAGAGGAGCAGCAGGAGGGACACACAAGAGCTCTCCTCACAGAGGCTGCATCGCCAGCAAGTCCAAAGAAGTTCGGAGATTCTGTGCAACGTCCGAGCTTTCTCTGGGGATGCTGCTTCTCCCATGCACTGCCTCGCCGTAGCACTCGTACCACAGCCCCTGACAAAAGCCCAGGTGGTCTTTGTGGCTAGCAGAACTGCTCCTGCTGCCAGCAGGGATGCTCCTCGAGACAGACCAGGAGAGGCTGACCCGGGGAGCTGAGCCGGGAGGGATGTTCTGCGTCTCGTGCCCCTCGAGCATTCTCAAAAGCGCCTGCCGTGGAGGACAATTCAGGAGTCCCCCCGGGCCAGCAAAAGAGAGATGAGAAGGAAGAGATGATGGCCACGAAAAAAGCTCATGGTCTGTCAATCTTGAACTCCTCGAGACCAATCCTCAGCCCTCCCACCTAGCCCGGCCCCGCCGCCTCCGCGGCGCAGAGCTCCGACCGCCGCCCCGCTGCCGCCGCTCTCGCCGGCCCTCCGGATCCAGCCCGCACCCGACGAGAGCCCGAGAGGCGTCGGTGCCCCGGTACACTAGCCGGGCTTAGTTGGATGAGGAGGACCGTGGACGGAGACGAGAACAGTGGACGGAGACGAAGACAGAGGAGGGAAAGGAGGTGGGGAGGAGGCGGCCCGGCCGGAGCAGAGACGGGGCTATCGGAGGCAGCGAGAAGCCGTGCGGCGGATGGGCGCATTCGGCGCCGGCGGAGAGCGGGACTGGCGGCGCTGGCCGCGGTTCTGCTCGGTGCGCAAGGCTGGCGCCCGGCGACCGCGGGGCCGCGGCTGGAGTTGCCGTGCAGGTCCCTCTCCTGGCCTGTCCCGGGGATCATCCCTACTGGTAACAGGAGCACTTCTGCTGGTGATAAAGACCACCTGGTCTTTTGTCAGGGGATGTGGCACGAGTGCTACGGCGAGGCCTTGCATGGGAGAAGCACCTTCCCCAGAGAAAGCTCGGAGGTGGCATGGCATCTCCCACCTTCTTTGGACTTTCTGGCGATGTGGCCTCTGTGAGGAGAGCTCTTCTGTGTCCCTCCTCCTGCTCCTCTTACTCAGAGGACCAGGGAACAGCCTGTCACATCTGAACTGGATGTGCTGGAACCAGCATATCTGCAGCAGGTTGACGGGCACTCTGAGGCACAGTCCAAAGGTTCATTCCCTTTCCCATTGCTCTCAACTCAGTAAAAGGACATGAAGGACCACCAGGGAAGGGCGTGGTCCATTCCCATGTGCACTGGCTTCTCATCCAGCCCACAGAAGTTCTTTAGACTTCCCTGGAGAGACACGGATGGACTAGGGCGGGTGACTCTCTTTGCATTGAAGAGACAAGTCTTGAGCACACACCTGGTGGTGGTGTCATAGTAGTCAAGCCTCATCATCACAGTGAATTGATAAAGCCCAGACACCTCATAATTGTTCAGGCCTCATCATGGCACTGACCTCATAAAGCGCAGACATGTCATAATGGTGCAGGCCTCATCATCACACTGACCTCATAAAGCCCAGACATGTCATAATGGCCAAGGCCTCCTCATGGCACTGACCTCATAAAGCCCAGGCATGTCATAATGGTGCAGGTCTCATCATGGCACTGACCTCATAAAGAACAGACACCTCATAATGGCCCAGGCCGCCCCATGGCACTGACCTCATAAAGCCCAGGCATGTCATAATGGTGCAGGTCTCATCACGGCACTGACCTCATAAAGCCCAGACATGTCATAATGGTGCAGACCTCACCATCACAGTTACCTCATAAAGCCCAGACATGTCATAATCGTGCAGGCCTCCTCATGGCACTGACCTCATAAAACTCAGACATGTCATAATGGTTCAGGCCTCATCATGGCACTTACCTCATAAAGCCCAGGCATGTCATAATGGTGCAGGCCTCATCATCACACTGACCTCATAAAGCCCAGACATGTCATAATGGTGCAGTTCTCATCATCACTGTGACCTCATATATCCCAGACATGTCATAATGGTGCAGGTCTCATCACGGCACTGACCTCATAAAGCCCAGACATGTCATAATGATGCAGGCGACATCATCACACTGAACTCATAACGCCCAGACACGTCATAATGGTGCAGGCCTCATCATGGCACTGACATCATAAAGCCCAGACATGTCATAATGGTGCAGGCTTCATCATCATAGTGACCTGATAAAGCCCAGACACCTCATAATTGTTCAGGCCTCATCATGGCACTGACCTCATAAAGCCCAGACATGTCATAATGGCCCAGGCCTCCTCATGGCACTGACCTCATAAAGACCAGGCATGTCATAATGGCCCAGGCCTCATCATGGCACTGACCTCATAAAGAACAGACACCTCATAATGGCCCAGGCCGCCCCATGGCACTGACCTCATAAAGCCCAGGCATGTCATAATGGTGGAGGTCTCATCACGGCACTGACCTCATAAAGCCCAGACATGTCATAATGGTGCAGACCTCACCATCACAGTTACCTCATAAAGCCCAGACATGTCATAATCGTGCAGGCCTCCTCATGGCACTGACCTCATAAAACTCAGACATGTCATAATGGTTCAGGCCTCATCATGGCACTGACCTCATAAAGCCCAGGCATGTCATAATGGTGCAGGCCTCATCATCACACTGACCTCATAAAGCCCAGACATGTCATAATGGTGCAGTCCTCATCATAACAGTGACCTCATAAAACCCAGACACCTCATAACAGTGCAGGCCTCCTCATGGCACTAACCTCTTAAAGCCCAGACATGTCATATTGGTGCAAGCCTCATCATCGTAGTTACCTCATACAGCCCAGACACCTCAGAATAGTGCAGGTCTCATGATCACACTGACCTCATAAAGCCCAGACACCTCATAATGGTGCACACCTCATAATCACATTGACCTCATAAAGCCCAGACATCTCATATTGGTGCAGGCCTCATCATCACACTGACCTCATAATGCCCAAACACCTCATAATGGTGCAGGCCTAATCATGGCACTGACCTCTCAAAGCCCAGACATGTCAAAATGGTGCAGTTCTCATCATCACTGTGACCTCATATATCCCAGACATGTCATAATGGTGCAGGTCTCATCACGGCACTGACCTCATAAAGCCCAGACATGTCATAATGATGCAGGCGACATCATCACACTGAACTCATAACGCCCAGACACGTCATAATGGTGCTGGTCTCATCATGGCACTGACATCATAAAGCCCAGACATGTCATTATGGTGCAGGCTTCATCATCACGATGACCTGATAAAGCCCAGAAACCTCATAATTGTTCAGGCCTCATCATGGCACTGACCTCAGAAAGCGCAGACATATCATAATAGTGCAGGCCTCATCCTCACACTGACCTCATAAAGCCTAGACATGTCATAATGATGCAGGCGACATCATCACACTGACCTCATAACGCCCAGAAACGTCATAATGGTGCAGGCCTCATCATGGCACTGACATCATAAAGCCCAGACATGTCATAATGGTGCAGGCTTCATCATCACAGTGACCTGATAAAGCCCAGACACCTCATAATTGTTCAGGCCTCATCATGGCACTGACCTCATAAAGCCCAGACATGTCATAATGGCCCAGGCCTCCTCATGGCACTGACCTCATAAAGCCCAGGCATGTCATAATGGTGCAGGTCTCATCATGGCACTGACCTCAAAAAGAACAGACACCTCATAATGGCCCAGGCCGCCCCATGGCACTGACCTCATAAAGCCCAGGCATGTCATAATGGTGCAGGTCTCATCACGGCACTGACCTCATAAAGCCCAGACATGTCATAATGGTGCAGGCCTCAGCCTCACACTGACCTTATAATGTCCAGACACCTCATAATGGTGCAGGCCTCATCATCACACTGACCTCATAAAGCCCAGACAAGTCATAGTGGTGCAGGCCTCATCATCACACTGACCTCATAAAGCCCAGACAAGTCATAGTGGTGCAGGCCTCATCATCACACTGACCTCATAAAGCCCAGACATGTCATAATCGTGCAGGCCTCCTCATGGCACTGACCTCATAAAACTCAGACATGTCATAATGGTTCAGGCCTCATCATGGCACTGACCTCATAAAGCCGAGACATGTCATAATGGTGCAGGCCTCATTATCACACTGACCTCATAAAGCCCAGACATGTCATAATGGCCCAGGCCTCCTCATGGCACTGACCTCATAAAGCCCAGGCATGTCATAATGGCCCAGGCCTCATCATCACACTGACCTCATAAAGAACAGACACCTCATAATGGCCCAGGCCGCCCCATGGCACTGACCTCATAAAGCCCAGACATGTCATAATGGTGCAGGTCTCATCACGGCACTGACCTCATAAAGCCCAGACATGTCATAATCGTACAGGCCTCATACTCTTGCAACTGACCTCATAAAGTCCAGACATGTCATAATGGTGCAGACCTCACCATCACAGTTACCTCATAAAGCCCAGACATGTCATAATGGCGGAGGCCTCATCATCACACTGACCTCATATCGCCCAGACATGTCATAATGGTGCAGGCCTCATCATCACGGTAACCTCATAAAGCCCAGACATGTCATAATGGTGCTGGTCTCATCATGGCACTGACCTCATAAAGCCCAGACATGTCATAATGGTGCTGGCCTCCTCATCACACTGACCTCATAAAGCCCAGACATGTCATGATGGTGCAGGCCTCCTCTTGGCGCTGACCTCATAAAGCCCAGACATGTCATAATGGTGCAGGCCTCATCATGGCACTGACCTCATAAAGCCCAGGCATGTCATAATGGTGCCGGCCTCATCATCACACTGACCTCATAAAGCCCAGACATGTCATAATGGTGCAGGTCTCATCATGGCACTGACCTCATAAAGCCCAGACATGTCATAATGGTGCAGGCCTCATCCTCACACTGACCTTATAATGCCCAGACACCTCATAATGGTGCAGACCTCATCATCACACTTACCTCATAAAGCCCAGACAAGTCATAGTGGTGCAGGCCTCATCATCACACTGACCTCATAAAGCCCAGACATGTCATAATCGTGCAGGCCTCATCCTCATGGATCTGACCTCATAAAGCCCAGACATGTCATAATGGTTCAGGTCTCATCATGGCACTGACCTCATAAAGTCGAGACATGTCATAATGGTGCAGGCCTCATCATCACACTGACCTCATAAAGCCCAGACATGTCATAATGGTGCAGGCCTCATCATAACAGTGACCTCATAAAACCCAGACACCTCATAACAGTACAGGACTCCTCATGGCACGAACCTCAAAAAGCCCAGACATGTCATATTGGTGCAGGCATCATCATGGCACTGACCTCTTAAAGCCCAGACATGTCATATTGGTGCAAGCCTCATCATCATAGTTACCTCATACAGCCCAGACACCTCAGAATAGTGCAGGTCTCATGATCACACTGACCTCATAAAGCCCAGACACCTCATAATGGTGCACACCTCATCATCGCACTGACCTCATAATGCCCAGACACGTCATAATGGTGCAGGCCTCATCATCACACTGACCTCATAAAGCCCAGACACGTCATAATGGTGCAGGTCTCATCATCACCGTGACCTCATAAAGCCCAGACATGTCATAATGGCCCAGGTCTCCTCATGGCACTGACCTCATAAAGCCCAGGCATGTCATAATGGTGCAGGTCTCATCATTGCACTGACCTCATAATGAACAGACACCTCATAATGGCCCAGGCCGCCCCATGGCACTGACCTCATAAAGCCCAGACATGTCATAATGGTGCAAGTCTCATCACGGCACTGACCTCATAAAGCCCAGACATGTCATAATCGTGCAGGCCTCATCCTCTTGGAACTGACCTCATGAAGCCCAGGCATGTCATAATGGTGCAGGCCTCATCATGGCGCTGACCGCATAAATCCCAGACATGTCATAATGGTGCAGGCCTCATCATCACACTGACCTCATAAAGCCCAGACATGTCATAATGGTGCAGGTCTCATCATGGCACTGACCTCAGAAAGCCCTGACATGTCATAATGGTGCAGGCCTCATCCTCACACTGACCTTATAAAGCCAGACACCCCATAATGGTGCAGGCCTCATCCTCACACTGACCTCATAAAGCCCAGACATGACATAATGGTGCAGGCCTCATCATCACACTGACCTCATAAAGCCCAGACATGTCATAATGGTGCAGATCTCATCATGGCACTGACCCCATAAAGCCCAGACATGTCATAATGGTGCAGGTCTCATCCTCACACTGACCTCATAAAGCCCAGACATGTCATAATGGTGCAGGCCTCATCATCACACTGACCTCATAACGCCCAGACACGTCATAATGGTGCAGACCTCATCATGGCACTGACATCATAAAGCCCAGACATGTCATAATGGTGCAGGCTTCATCATCACAGTGACCTGATAAAGCCCAGACACCTCATAATTGTTCAGGCCTCATCATGGCACTGACCTCATAAAGCCCAGACATGTCATAATGGCCCGGGCCTCCTCATGGCACTGACCTCATAAAGCCCAGGCATGTCATAGTGGTGCAGGTCTCATCATGGGACTGACCTCATAAAGAACAGAAACCTCATAATGGCCCAGGCCGCCCCATGGCACTGACCTCATAAAGCCCAGGCATGTCATAATGATGCAGGTCTCATCACGGCACTGACCTCATAAAACCCAGACATGTCATAATGGTGCAGTTCTCATCATGGCACGGACCTCATAAAGCCCAGACATGTCATAATGGTGCAGGCCTCATCATCACACTGACCTCATAAAGCCGAGACATGTCATAATGGTGCAGGCTTCATCATGGCACTGACCTCATAAAGCCCAGACATGTCATAATGGACGCCCCAGCTTGGCAAACACACTGCACCACAAACCCAAGTTTCCAGGCTTTCTTTCCTGCCGATAAGCGTTGCCATGTCCTGTTTTCACACCTGCCTCCCAAGTGCCAGACCGACTCCCAAAATTGCATATAAACAAATATTCCTCCCACATCAAAGATGACAGCACAGAAAGATCTTGCTCCGCATGGAGTCTCCAGGCTGACAAACCAAAAGCACCACAAAGCCAAAGCTTCCAGGCTTTCTGTCCTGCTGATAAGCACTACCATTTCCTGTTTTCACACCTGCCTCCCAACTGCCAGCCCAACTCCCAAAATTGCATATAAACAAGTATTCGTCCAAAAACAAAGATGACAGCCCAGAAAGCACTCGCTGTTCATGGACGCCCCAGCTTGGCAAACACACTGCACCACAAACCCAAGTTTCCAGGCTTTCTTTCATGGGGATAATGGCTATTGTTTCCTGTTTTCACACCTGCCTCCCAACTGCCAGACCGACTCTGCAAATTGCATATAAACAAAGATTCCTCCCACAACAAAGATGACAGCACAGAAAGATCTGGCTCTGCATGGAGTCTCCAGGCTGTCAAACCAAAAGCACCACAAAGCCAAAGCTTCCAGTCCTTCTTTCCTGCCGATAAGCACTGTCATTTCCTGTTTTCACACCTGCCTCCCAACTGCCAGACCGACTCCCAAAATTGCATATAAACAAGGATTCCTCCAGCAACAAAGATGACAGCACAGAAAGCACTCGCTGTTCATGGATGCCCCAGCTTGGCAAACACACTGCACCTCAAACCCAAGTTTCCAGGTTCTCGGTCCTGGGGATAATGGCTATTGTTTCCTCTTTTCAGCCCTGCCTCCCAACTGCCAGCCCAACTCCCAGCATTGCATATAAACAAAGATTCCTCCCACAACAAAGATGACAGCACAGAAAGATCTGGCTCTGCATGGAGTCTCCAGGCTGTCAAACCAAAAGCACCACAAAGCCAAAGCTTCCAGGCTTTCTTTCCTGCCGATTAGCGCTGTCATTTCCTGTTTTCACACCTGCCTCCCAACTGCCAGCCCAACTCCCAAAATTGCATACGAAGGAAGACTCCTCCCACAGCGAAGATGTAGGCAGAGAAAGCTCCTGCTCCCCATGGAGTCTCCAGGCTGACAAACCAAAAGCACCACAAAGCCAAAGCTTCCAGGCTTTCTTTCCTGCCGATAAGCGCTGTCATTTCCTGTTTTCACACCTGCCTCCCAACTGCCAGCCCAACTCCCAAAATTGCATATAAACAAAGATTCCTCCCACATCAAAGATGACAGCACAGAAAGCACTCGCTATTCATGGACGCCCCAGCTTGGCAAACACACTGCACCACAATCCCAAGTTTCCAGGTTTTCTTTCCTGGGGAAAAAGGCTATTGCTTCCTGTTTTCACACCTGCCTCCCAACTGCCAGCCCAACTCCGAAAATTGCATATAAACAAAGATTCCTCCCACAACAAAGATGACAGCATAGAAAGCACTCGCTATTCATGGACGCCCCAGCTTGGCAAACACACTGCACCACAATCCCAAGTTTCCAGGCTTTCTTTCTGGGGATAAGGGCTATTGTTTCCTGTTTTCACACCTGCCTCCCAACTGCCAGACCGAGTCCCAAAATTGCAAATAAACAAAGATTCCGCCCACATCAAAGATGACAGCACAGTTGGGAGGCAGGTGTGAAAAGAGGAAACAATAGCCATTATCCCCAGAAAGAAAGCCTGGAAACTTGGGATTGTGGTGCAGTGTGTCTGCCAAGCTGGGGCGTCCATGAATGTGCTTTCTGTGCTGTCATTTTTGTTGTGGGAAGAATCTTTTTTTATATGCAATTTGGAGAGTCGGTCTGGCAGTTGGGAGGCAGGTGTGAAAACAGGAAATGACAGCGCTTATTGGCAGGAAAGAAAGCCTGGAAGTTTTGGTTTTGTGGTGCTTTTGGTTTGACAGCCTGGAGACTCCATGCGGAGCAAGATCTTTCTGTGCTGTCATCTTTGATGTGGGAGGAATCTTTGTTTATATGCAATTTTGGGAGTCGGTCTGGCACTTGGGAGGCAGGTGTGAAAACATGAAATGGCAGCGCTTATCGGCAGGAAAGAAAGCATGGAAACTTGGGTTTGTGGTGCAGTGTGTTTGCCAAGCTGGGGCGTCCATGAACAGCGAGTGCTTTCTGGGCTGTCATCTTTGTTTTTGGACGAATACTTGTTTATATGCAATTTTGGGAGTCGGGCTGGCAGTTGGGAGGCAGGTGTGAAAACAGGAAATGGTAGCGCTTATCAGCAGGACAGAAAGCCTGGAAGCTTTGGCTTTGTGGTGCTTTTGGTTTGTCAGCCTGGAGACTCCATGCGGAGCAAGATCTTTCTGTGCTGTCATCTTTGATGTGGGAGGAATATTTGTTTATATGCAATTTTGGGAGTCGGTCTGGCACTTGGGAGGCAGGTGTGAAAACAGGACATGGCAGCGCTTATCGGCAGGAAAGAAAGCCTGGAAACTTGGGTTTGTGGTGCAGTGTGTTTGCCAAGCTGGGGCGTCCATTATGACATGTCTGGGCGTTATGAGGTCAGTGCCATGATGAAGCCTGCACCATTATGACATGTCTCGGCTTTATGAGGTCAGTGTGATGATGAGGCCTGCACCATTATGAGGTGTCTGGGCATTATAAGGTCAGTGTGAGGCTGAGGCCTGCACCATTATGACATGTCTGGGCTTTATGAGGTCGTGCCATGATGAGACCTGCACCATTATGACATGTCTGGGCTTTATGAGGTCAGTGTGATGATGAGGCCGGCACCATTATGACATGCCTGGGCTTTATGAGGTCAGTGCCATGATGAGGCCTGCACCATTATGATGTGTTTGGGCATTATGAGGTCAGTGTGATGATGAGGCCTGCACCAATATGAGATGTCTGGGCTTTATGAGGTCAATGTGATTATGAGGTGTGCACCATTATGAGGTGTCTGGGCTTTATGAGGTCAGTGCCATGATGAGACCAGCACCATTATGACATGTCTGGGCTTTATGAGGTTACCGTGATGATGAGGCCTGCACCATTATGACATGTCTGGGCTTTATGAGGTCAGTGTGAGGATGAGGCCTGCACCATTATGACATGTCTGGGCTTTATGAGGTAACTGTGATGGTGAGGTCTGCACCATTATGACATGTCTGGACTTTATGAGGTCAGTTGCAAGAGTATGAGGTCTGCACGATTATGACATGTCTGGGCTTTATGAGGTCAGTGCCGTGATGAGACCTGCACCATAATGACATGTCTGGGCTTTATGAGGTCAGTGCCATGGGGCGGCCTGGGCCATTATGAGGTGTCTGTTCTTTATGAGGTCAGTGTGATGATGAGGCCTGAGCCATTATGACATGCCTGGGCTTTATGAGGTCAGTGCCATGAGGAGGCCTGGGCCATTATGACATGTCTGGGCTTTATGAGGTAAGTGTGATGATGAGGCCTGCACCATTATGAGGTGTCTGGGCATTATAAGGTCAGTGTGAGGATGAGGCCTGCACCATTATGACATGTCTGGGCTTTATGAGGTCACTGTGATGATGAAGCCTGCACCGTAATGACATGTCTGGGCTTTATGAGGTCAGTGTGATGATGACGCCTGCACCATTATGACATGTCTGGGCTTTATGAGGTCAGTGCCATGATGAGGCCTGTACCATTATGACATGTCTGGGATATATGAGGTCACAGTGATGATGAGAACTGCACCATTATGACATGTCTGGGCTTTGAGAGGTCAGTGCCATGATGAGGCCTGCAACATTATGACATGTCTGGACTTTATGAGGTCAGTGTGATGATGAGGCCTTCACCATTATGAGGTGTCTGGGCATTATAAGGTTTATGCCATGATGAGGCCAGCACCATTATGATGTGTTTGGGCATTATGAGGTCAGTGCCATGATGAGACCTGCACCATTATGACATGTCTGGGCTTTATGAGGTCAGTGTGATGATTAGGCCTGCACCATTATGACATGTCTCGGCTTTAGGAGGTCAGTGCCATGATGAGGCCTGAACCATTATGACATGTCTGAGTTTTATGAGGTCAGGGCCATGAGGAGGTCTGCACGATTATGACATGTCTGGGCTTTTTGAGGTAAGTGTGATGATGAGGCCTGCACCACTATGACTTGTCTGGGCTTTATGAGGTCAGTGTGATGATGAGGCCTGCACCATTATGAGGTGTCTGGGCATTATAAGGTCAGTGTGAGGCTGAGGCCTGCACCATTATGACATGTCTGGGCTTTATGAGGTCAGTGCCGTGATGAGACCTGCACCATTATGACATGTCTGGGCTTTATGAGGTCAATGCCATGGGGCGGCCTGGGCCATTATGAGGTGTCTGTTCTTTTTGAGGTCAGTGCCATGATGAGACCTGCACCACTATGACATGCCTGGGCTTTATGAGGTCAGTGCCATGAGGAGGCCTGGGCCATTATGACATGTCTGGGCTTTATGAGGTCAGTGCCATGATGAGGCCTGAACAATTATGAGGTGTCTGGGCTTTATCAGGTCACTGTGATGATGAAGCCTGCACCATTATGACATGTCTGGGCTTTATGATGTCAGTGCCATGATGAGGCCTGCACCATTATGACGTGTCTGGGCGTTATGAGGTCAGTGTGATGATGTCGCCTGCATCATTATGACATGTCTAGGCTTTATGAGGTCAGTGTGAGGATGAGGCCTGCACTATTATGATATGTCTGCGCTTTCTGAGGTCAGTGCCATGATGAGGCCTGAACAATTATGAGGTTTCTGGGCTTTATCAGGTCATCGTGATGATGAAGCCTGCACCATAATGACATGTCTGGGCTTTATGATGTCAGTGCCATGATGAGGCCTGCACCATTATGACGCGTCTGGGCGTTATGAGTTCAGTGTGATGATGTCGCCTGCATCATTATGACATGTCTGGGCTTTATGAGGTCAGTGCCGTGATGAGACCTGCACCATTATGACATGTCTGGGCTTTATGAGGTCAGTGTGATGATGAGGCCTGCACCATTATGACATGTCTGGGATTTATGAGGTCAGCGCCATGATGAGGCCTGCATCATTATGACATGTCTGGGCTTCATGAGGTCAGTGCCAAGAGAAGGTCTGAACTATTATGACATGTCTTGGCTTTATAAGGTCAGTGCCATGATGAGACCTGCACCATTATGACATGTCTGGGCTTTATGAGGTAACTGTGATGGTGAGGTCTGCACCATTATGACATGTCTGGGCTTTATGAGGTCAGTGCCGTGATGAGACTTGCACCATTATGACATGTCTGTGCTTTATGAGGTCAGTGCCATGGGGCGGCCTGGGCCATTATGAGGTGTCTGTTCATTATGAGGTCAGTGCAATGATGAGACCTGCACCATTATGACATGCCTGGGCTTTATGAGGTCAGTGCCATGAGGAGGCCTGGGCCATTATGACATGTCTGGGCTTTATGAGGTCACGGTGATGATGAGACCTGCACCATTATGACGTGTCTGGGCTTTATGAGGTCAGTGTGATGATGAGGCCTGCACCATTATGACCTGTCTGGGCATTATGAGGTCAGTGCGATGATGAGGTGTGCACCATTATGAGGTGTCTGGGCTTTATGAGGTCAGTGTGATCATGAGACCTGCACTATTCTGAGGTGTCTGGGCTGTATGAGGTAACTATGATGATGAGGCTTGCACCAATATGACATGTCTGGGCTTTAAGAGGTCAGTGCCATGATGATGCCTGCACCATTATGACATGTCTAGGCTTTTTGAGGTTAGTGCCATGAGGAGGCCTGTACTGTTATGAGGTGTCTGGGTTTTATGAGGTCACTGTTATGATGAGACCTGCACCATTATGACATGCCTGGGCTTTATGAGGTCAGTGTGATGATGAGGCCTGCACCATCATGACATGTCTCGACTTTATGAGGTCAGTGCCATGATGAGACCTGAACCATTATGACATGTCTGGGTTTTATGAGGTCAGTTCCATGAGGATGAGGCCTGCAGGATTATGACATGTCTGGGCTTTATGAGGTCAGTGTGATGATGAGGCCTGCACCACTATGACTTGTCTGGGCTTTATGAGGTAAGTGTGATGATGAGGCCTGCACCATTATGAGGTGTCTGGGCATTATAAGGTCAGTGTGAGGCTGAGCCCTGCACCATTATGACATGTCTGGGCTTTATGAGGTCAGTGTGATGATGAGACCTGCACCATTATGACATGTCTGGGCTTTATGAGGTCAGTGTTATGATGAGGCCGGCACAATTATGACATGCCTGGGCTTTATGAGGTCAGTGCCATGATGAGGCCTGCACCATTATGACATGTCTGGGCTTTATGAGGTCAGCGCCAAGAGGAGGCCTGCACCATCATGACATGTCTCGGCTTTATGAGGTCAGTGTGATGAGGAGGCCAGCACCATTATGACATGTCTGGGCTTTATGAGGTCAGTGCCATGATGAGACCAGCACCATTATGACATGTCTGGGCTTTATGAGGTTACCGTGATGATGAGGCCTGCACCATTATGACATGTCTGGGCTTTATGAGGTCAGTGTGAGGATGAGGCCTGCGCCATTATGACATGTCTGGGCTTTATGAGGTAACTGTGATGGTGAGGTCTGCACCATTATGACATGTCTGGACTTTATGAGGTCAGTTGCAAGAGTATGAGGTCTGCACGATTATGACATGTCTGGACTTTATGAGGTCAGTGCCATGATGAGACCTGCACCATTATGACATGTCTGGGCTTTATGAGGTCAGTGCCATGGGGCGGCCTGGGCCATTATGAGGTGTCTGTTCTTTATGAGGTCAGTGTGATGATGAGGCCTGGGCCATTATGACATGCCTGGGCTTTATGAGGTCAGTGCCATGAGGAGGCCTGGGCCATTATGACATGTCTGGGCTTTATGAGGTCAGTGTGATGATGAGGCCTGCACCATTATGACATGTCTGCGCTTTATGAGGTCAGTGCCATGATGAGGCCTGAACAATTATGAGGTGTCTGGGCTTTATCAGGTCACTGTGATGATGAAGCCTGCACCGTAATGACATGTCTGGGCTTTATGAGGTCAGTGCCATGATGAGACCTGCACCATCATGACGTGTCTGGGCGTTATGAGGTCAGTGTGATGATGACGCCTGCACCATTATGACATGTCTGGGCTTTATGAGGTCAGTGCCATGATGAGGCCTGTACCATTATGACATGTCTGGGATATATGAGGTCACAGTGATGATGAGAACTGCACCATTATGACATGTCTGGGCTTTGAGAGGTCAGTGCCATGATGAGGCCTGCAACATTATGACATGTCTGGACTTTATGAGGTCAGTGTGATGATGAGGCCTTCACCATTATGAGGTGTCTGGGCATTATAAGGTTTATGCCATGATGAGGCCAGCACCATTATGATGTGTTTGGGCATTATGAGGTCAGTGCCATGATGAGACCTGCACCATTATGACATGTCTGGGCTTTATGAGGTCAGTGTGATGATTAGGCCTGCACCATTATGACATGTCTCGGCTTTATGAGGTCAGTGCCTTGATGAGGCCTGAACCATTATGACATGTCTGAGTTTTATGAGGTCAGTGCCATGAGGAGGCCTGCACGATTATGACATGTCTGGGCTTTTTGAGGTAAGTGTGATGATGAGGCCTGCACCACTATGACTTGTCTGGGCTTTATGAGGTCAGTGTGATGATGAGGCCTGCACCATTATGAGGTGTCTGGGCATTATAAGGTCAGTGTGAGGCTGAGGCCTGCACCATTATGACATGTCTGGGCTTTATGAGGTCAGTGCCGTGATGAGACCTGCACCATTATGACATGTCTGGGCTTTATGAGGTCAATGCCATGGGGCGGCCTGGGCCATTATGAGGTGTCTGTTCTTTTTGAGGTCAGTGCCATGATGAGACCTGCACCATTATGACATGCCTGGGCTTTATGAGGTCAGTGCCATGAGGAGGCCTGGGCCATTATGACATGTCTGGGCTTTATGAGGTCAGTGCCATGATGAGGCCTGAACAATTATGAGGTGTCTGGGCTTTATCAGGTCACTGTGATGATGAAGCCTGCACCATTATGACATGTCTGGGCTTTATGATGTCAGTGCCATGATGAGGCCTGCACCATTATGACGTGTCTGGGCGTTATGAGGTCAGTGTGATGATGTCGCCTGCATCATTATGACATGTCTAGGCTTTATGAGGTCAGTGTGAGGATGAGGCCTGCACTATTATGATATGTCTGCGCTTTCTGAGGTCAGTGCCATGATGAGGCCTGAACAATTATGAGGTTTCTGGGCTTTATCAGGTCATCGTGATGATGAAGCCTGCACCATAATGACATGTCTGGGCTTTATGATGTCAGTGCCATGATGAGGCCTGCACCATTATGACGCGTCTGGGCGTTATGAGTTCAGTGTGATGATGTCGCCTGCATCATTATGACATGTCTGGGCTTTATGAGGTCAGTGCCGTGATGAGACCTGCACCATTATGACATGTCTGGGCTTTATGAGGTCAGTGTGATGATGAGGCCTGCACCATTATGACATGTCTGGGATTTATGAGGTCAGCGCCATGATGAGGCCTGCATCATTATGACATGTCTGGGCTTCATGAGGTCAGTGCCAAGAGAAGGTCTGAACTATTATGACATGTCTTGGCTTTATAAGGTCAGTGCCATGATGAGACCTGCACCATTATGACATGTCTGGGCTTTATGAGGTAACTGTGATGGTGAGGTCTGCACCATTATGACATGTCTGGGCTTTATGAGGTCAGTGCCGTGATGAGACTTGCACCATTATGACATGTCTGTGCTTTATGAGGTCAGTGCCATGGGGCGGCCTGGGCCATTATGAGGTGTCTGTTCATTATGAGGTCAGTGCAATGATGAGACCTGCACCATTATGACATACCTGGGCTTTATGAGGTCAGTGCCATGAGGAGGCCTGGGCCATTATGACATGTCTGGGCTTTATGAGGTCACGGTGATGATGAGACCTGCACCATTATGACTTGTCTGGGCTTTATGAGGTCAGTGTGATGATGAGGCCTGCACCATTATGACCTGTCTGGGCATTATGAGGTCAGTGCGATGATGAGGTGTGCACCATTATGAGGTGTCTGGGCTTTATGAGGTCAGTGTGATCATGAGACCTGCACTATTCTGAGGTGTCTGGGCTGTATGAGGTAACTATGATGATGAGGCTTGCACCAATATGACATGTCTGGGCTTTTTGAGGTTAGTGCCATGAGGAGGCCTGTACTGTTATGAGGTGTCTGGGTTTTATGAGGTCACTGTTATGATGAGACCTGCACCATTATGACATGCCTGGGCTTTATGAGGTCAGTGTGATGATGAGGCCTGCACCATCATGACATGTCTCGACTTTATGAGGTCAGTGCCATGATGAGACCTGAACCATTATGACATGTCTGGGCTTTATGAGGTCAGTTCCATGAGGATGAGGCCTGCAGGATTATGACATGTCTGGGCTTTATGAGGTCAGTGTGATGATGAGACCTGCACCACTATGACTTGTCTGGGCTTTATGAGGTAAGTGTGATGATGAGGCCTGCACCATTATGAGGTGTCTGGGCATTATAAGGTCAGTGTGAGGCTGAGCCCTGCACCATTATGACATGTCTGGGCTTTATGAGGTCAGTGTGATGATGAGACCTGCACCATTATGACATGTCTGGGCTTTATGAGGTCAGTGTTATGATGAGGCCGGCACAATTATGACATGCCTGGGCTTTATGAGGTCAGTGCCATGATGAGGCCTGCACCATTATGACATGTCTGGGCTTTATGAGGTCAGCGCCAAGAGGAGGCCTGCACCATCATGACATGTCTCGGCTTTATGAGGTCAGTGTGATGAGGAGGCCAGCACCATTATGACATGTCTGGACTTTATGAGGTCAGTGCCATGATGAGACCAGCACCATTATGACATGTCTGGGCTTTATGAGGTTACCGTGATGATGAGGCCTGCACCATTATGACATGTCTGGGCTTTATGAGGTCAGTGTGAGGATGAGGCCTGCGCCATTATGACATGTCTGGGCTTTATGAGGTAACTGTGATGGTGAGGTCTGCACCATTATGACATGTCTGGACTTTATGAGGTCAGTTGCAAGAGTATGAGGTCTGCACGATTATGACATGTCTGGACTTTATGAGGTCAGTGCCATGATGAGACCTGCACCATTATGACATGTCTGGGCTTTATGAGGTCAGTGCCATGGGGCGGCCTGGGCCATTATGAGGTGTCTGTTCTTTATGAGGTCAGTGTGATGATGAGGCCTGGGCCATTATGACATGCCTGGGCTTTATGAGGTCAGTGCCATGAGGAGGCCTGGGCCATTATGACATGTCTGGGCTTTATGAGGTCAGTGTGATGATGAGGCCTGCACCATTATGACATGTCTGCGCTTTATGAGGTCAGTGCCATGATGAGGCCTGAACAATTATGAGGTGTCTGGGCTTTATCAGGTCACTGTGATGATGAAGCCTGCACCGTAATGACATGTCTGGGCTTTATGAGGTCAGTGCCATGATGAGACCTGCACCATCATGACGTGTCTGGGCGTTATGAGGTCAGTGTGATGATGACGCCTGCACCATTATGACATGTCTGGGCTTTATGAGGTCAGTGCCATGATGAGGCCTGTACCATTATGACATGTCTGGGATATATGAGGTCACAGTGATGATGAGAACTGCACCATTATGACATGTCTGGGCTTTGAGAGGTCAGTGCCATGATGAGGCCTGCAACATTATGACATGTCTGGACTTTATGAGGTCAGTGTGATGATGAGGCCTTCACCATTATGAGGTGTCTGGGCATTATAAGGTTTATGCCATGATGAGGCCAGCACCATTATGATGTGTTTGGGCATTATGAGGTCAGTGCCATGATGAGACCTGCACCATTATGACATGTCTGGGCTTTATGAGGTCAGTGTGATGATTAGGCCTGCACCATTATGACATGTCTCGGCTTTATGAGGTCAGTGCCTTGATGAGGCCTGAACCATTATGACATGTCTGAGTTTTATGAGGTCAGTGCCATGAGGAGGCCTGCACGATTATGACATGTCTGGGCTTTTTGAGGTAAGTGTGATGATGAGGCCTGCACCACTATGACTTGTCTGGGCTTTATGAGGTCAGTGTGATGATGAGGCCTGCACCATTATGAGGTGTCTGGGCATTATAAGGTCAGTGTGAGGCTGAGGCCTGCACCATTATGACATATCTGGGCTTTATGAGGTCAGTGCCGTGATGAGACCTGCACCATTATGACATGTCTGGGCTTTATGAGGTCAGTGCCATGGTGCGACCTGGGCCATTATGAGGTGTCTGTTCTTTTTGAGGTCAGTGCCATGATGAGACCTGCACCATTATGACATGCCTGGGCTTTATGAGGTCAGTGCCATGAGGAGGCCTGGGCCATTATGACATGTCTGGGCTTTATGAGGTCAGTGCCATGATGAGGCCTGAACAATTATGAGGTGTCTGGGCTTTATCAGGTCATCGTGATGATGAAGCCTGCACCATTATGACATGTCTGGGCTTTATGATGTCAGTGCCATGATGAGGCCTGCACCATTATGACGTGTCTGGGCGTTATGAGGTCAGTGTGATGATGTCGCCTGCATCATTATGACATGTCTGGGCTTTATGAGGTCAGTGCCGTGATGAGACCTGCACCATTATGACATGTCTGGGATATATGAGGTCACAGTGATGATGAGAACTGCACCATTTTGACATGTCTGGGCTTTGAGAGGTCAGTGCCATGATTAGGCCTGCACCATTATGATGTGTTTGGGCATTATGAGGTCAGTGTGATGATGAGGCCTGCACCAATATGAGATGTCTGGGCTTTATGAGGTCAATGTGATTATGAGGTGTGCACCATTATGAGGTGTCTGGGCTTTATGAGGTCAGTGTGATCATGAGACCTGCACTATTCTGAGGTGTCTGGGCTGTATGAGGTAACTACGATGATGAGGCTTGCACCAATATGACATGTCTGGGCTTTAAGAGGTTAGTGCCATGAGGA
The DNA here is from genome assembly GCF_036250125.1 of Pseudopipra pipra. Classification (NCBI taxonomy): domain Eukaryota; kingdom Metazoa; phylum Chordata; class Aves; order Passeriformes; family Pipridae; genus Pseudopipra; species Pseudopipra pipra. The sequence continues at coordinate 123,347 of NW_026991221.1, forward strand.
GGCCTGCACTGTTATTAGGTGTCTGGGCATTATAAGGTCAGTGTGAGGCTGAGGCCTGCACCACTATGACATGTCTGGGCTTTATGAGGTCAGTGTGATGATGAGGCCTGCACCATTATGACATGTCTCGACTTTATGAGGTCAGTGCCATGATGAGGCCTGAACCATTATGACATGTCTGAGTTTTATGAGGTCAGTGCCATGAGGAGACCTGCACGATTATGACATGTCTGGGCTTTATGAGGTAACTGTGATGGTGAGGTCTGCACCATTATGACATGTCTGGGCTTTATGAGGTCAGTGCCGTGATGAGACCTGCACCATTATGACATGCCTGGGCTTTATGAGGTCAGTGCCATGGGGCGGCCTGGGCCATTATGAGGTGTCTGTTCTTTATGAGGTCAGTGTGATGATGAGGCCTGGGCCATTATGACATGCCTGGGCTTTATGAGGTCAGTGCCATGAGGAGGCCTGGGCCATTATGACATGTCTGGGCTTTATGAGGTCAGTGCCATGATGAGGCCTGAACAATTATGAGGTGTCTGGGCTCTATCAGGTCACTGTGATGATGAAGCCTGCACCATTATGACATGTCTGGGCTTTATGATGTCAGTGCCATGATGAGGCCTGCACCATTATGACGTGTCTGGGCGTTATGAGGTCAGTGTGATGATGTCGCCTGCATCATTATGACATGTCTAGGCTTTATGAGGTCAGTGTGAGGATGAGGCCTGCACTATTATGATATGTCTGCGCTTTCTGAGGTCAGTGCCATGATGAGGCCTGAACAATTATGAGGTTTCTGGGCTTTATCAGGTCATCGTGATGATGAAGCCTGCACCATAATGACATGTCTGGGCTTTATGATGTCAGTGCCATGATGAGGCCTGCACCATTATGACGTGTCTGGGCGTTATGAGTTCAGTGTGATGATGTCGCCTGCATCATTATGACATGTCTGGGCTTTATGAGGTCAGTGCCGTGATGAGACCTGCACCATTATGACATGTCTGGGATATATGAGGTCACAGTGATGATGAGAACTGCACCATTATGACATGTCTGGGCTTTATGAGGTTTATGCCATGATGAGGCCTGCACCATTATGATGTGTTTGGGCATTATGAGGTCAGTGTGATGATGAGGCCTGCACCAATATGAGAAGTCTGGGCTTTATGAGGTCAATGTGATTATGAGGTGTGCACCATTATGAGGTGTCTGGGCTTTATGAGGTCAGTGTGATCATGAGACCTGCACTATTCTGAGGTGTCTGGGCTGTATGAGGTAACTACGATGATGAGGCTTGCACCAATATGACATGTCTGGGCTTTAAGAGGTTAGTGCCATGAGGAGGCCTGCACTGTTATGAGGTGTCTGGGCATTATAAGGTCAGTGTGAGGCTGAGGCCTGCACCATTATGACATGTCTGGGCTTTATGAGGTCAGTGTGATGATGAGGCCGGCACCATTATGACATGCCTGGGCTTTATGAGGTAAGTGCCATGATGAGGCCAGAACCATTATGACATGTCTGAGTTTTATGAGGTCAGTGCCATGAGGAGGCCTGCACGATTATGACATGTCTGGGCTTTATGAGGTAACTGTGATGGTGAGGTCTGCACCATTATGACATGTCTGGGCTTTATGAGGTCAGTGCCGTGATGAGACCTGCACCATTATGACATGCCTGGGCTTTATGAGGTCAGTGCCATGGGGCGGCCTGGGCCATTATGAGGTGTCTGTTCTTTATGAGGTCAGTGCCATGATGAGACCTGCACCATTATGACATGCCTGGGCTTTATGAGGTCAGTGCCATGAGGAGGCCTGGGCCATTATGACATGTCTGGGCTTTATGAGGTCAGTGTGATGATGAGGCCTGCACCATTATGACATGTCTGCGCTTTATGAGGTCAGTGCCATGATGAGGCCTGAACAATTATGAGGTGTCTGGGCTTTATCATGTCACTGTGATGATGAAGCCTGCACTGTAATGACATGTCTGGGCTTTATGAGGTCAGTGCCATGATGAGGCCTGCACCATCATGACGTGTCTGGGCGTTATGAGGTCAGTGTGATGATGACGCCTGCACCATTATGACATGTCTGGGCTTTATGAGGTCAGTGCCATGATGAGGCCTGTACCATTATGACATGTCTGGGATATATGAGGTCACAGTGATGATGAGAACTGCACCATTATGACATGTCTGGGCTTTGAGAGGTCAGTGCCATGATGAGGCCTGCAACATTATGACATGTCTGGACTTTATGAGGTCAGTGTGATGATGAGGCCTTCACCATTATAAGGTGTCTGGGCATTATAAGGTTTATGCCATGATGAGGCCAGCACCATTATGATGTGTTTGGGCATTATGAGGTCAGTGCCATGATGAGACCTGCACCATTATGACATGTCTGGGCTTTATGAGGTCAGTGTGATGATTAGGCCTGCACCATTATGACATGTCTCGGCTTTATGAGGTCAGTGCCATGATGAGGCCTGCACCATTATGACATGTCTGAGTTTTATGAGGTCAGTGCCATGAGGAGGCCTGCACGATTATGACATGTCTGGGCTTTTTGAGGTAAGTGTGATGATGAGGCCTGCACCACTATGACTTGTCTGGGCTTTATGAGGTTACCGTGATGATGAGGCCTGCACCATTATGAGGTGTCTGGGCATTATAAGGTCAGTGCCATGATGAGACCTGCACCATTATGACATGCCTGGGCTTTATGAGGTCAGTGCCGTGATGAGACCTGCACCATTATGACATGCCTGGGCTTTATGAGGTCAGTGCCATGGGGCGGCCTGGGCCATTATGAGGTGTCTGTTCTTTTTGAGGTCAGTGCCATGATGAGACCTGCACCATTATGACATGTCTGGACTTTATGAGGTCAGTGCCATGAGGAGGCCTGGGCCATTATGACATGTCTGGGCTTTATGAGGTCAGTGCCATGATGAGGCCTGAACAATTATGAGGTGTCTGGGCTTTATCAGGTCACTGTGATGATGAAGCCTGCACCATTATGACATGTCTGGGCTTTATGATGTCAGTGCCATGATGAGGCCTGCACCATTATGACGTGTCTGGGCGTTATGAGGTCAGTGTGATGATGTCGCCTGCATCATTATGACTTGTCTAGGCTTTATGAGGTCAGTGTGAGGATGAGGCCTGCACTATTATGATATGTCTGCGCTTTCTGAGGTCAGTGCCATGATGAGGCCTGAACAATTATGAGGTTTCTGGGCTTTATCAGGTCATCGTGATGATGAAGCCTGCACCATAATGACATGTCTGGGCTTTATGATGTCAGTGCCATGATGAGGCCTGCACCATTATGACGTGTCTGGGCGTTATGAGTTCAGTGTGATGATGTCGCCTGCATCATTATGACATGTCTGGGCTTTATGAGGTCAGTGCCGTGATGAGACCTGCACCATTATGACATGTCTGGGATATATGAGGTCACAGTGATGATGAGAACTGCACCATTATGACATGTCTGGGCTTTATGAGGTTTATGCCATGATGAGGCCTGCACCATTATGATGTGTTTGGGCATTATGAGGTCAGTGTGATGATGAGGCCTGCACCAATATGAGAAGTCTGGGCTTTATGAGGTCAATGTGATTATGAGGTGTGCACCATTATGAGGTGTCTGGGCTTTATGAGGTCAGTGTGATCATGAGACCTGCACTATTCTGAGGTGTCTGGGCTGTATGAGGTAACTACGATGATGAGGCTTGCACCAATATGACATGTCTGGGCTTTAAGAGGTTAGTGCCATGAGGAGGCCTGCACTGTTATGAGATGTCTGGGCATTATAAGGTCAGTGTGAGGCTGAGGCCTGCACCATTATGACATGTCTGGGCTTTATGAGGTCAGTGTGATGATGAGGCCTGCACCATTATGACATGCCTGGGCTTTATGAGGTAAGTGCCATGATGAGGCCTGAACCATTATGACATGTCTGAGTTTTATGAGGTCAGTGCCATGAGGAGGCCTGCACGATTATGACATGTCTGGGCTTTATGAGGTAACTGTGATGGTGAGGTCTGCACCATTATGACATGTCTGGGCTTTATGAGGTCAGTGCCGTGATGAGACCTGCACCATTATGACATGCCTGGGCTTTATGAGGTCAGTGCCATGGGGCGGCCTGGGCCATTATGAGGTGTCTGTTCTTTATGAGGTCAGTGCCATGATGAGACCTGCACCATTATGACATGCCTGGGCTTTATGAGGTCAGTGCCATGAGGAGGCCTGGGCCATTATGACATGTCTGGGCTTTATGAGGTCAGTGTGATGATGAGGCCTGCACCATTATGACATGTCTGCGCTTTATGAGGTCAGTGCCATGATGAGGCCTGAACAATTATGAGGTGTCTGGGCTTTATCATGTCACTGTGATGATGAAGCCTGCGCCGTAATGACATGTCTGGGCTTTATGAGGTCAGTGCCATGATGAGGCCTGCACCATCATGACGTGTCTGGGCGTTATGAGGTCAGTGTGATGATGACGCCTGCACCATTATGACATGTCTGGGCTTTATGAGGTCAGTGCCATGATGAGGCCTGTACCATTATGACATGTCTGGGATATATGAGGTCACAGTGATGATGAGAACTGCACCATTATGACATGTCTGGGCTTTGAGAGGTCAGTGCCATGATGAGGCCTGCAACATTATGACATGTCTGGATTTTATGAGGTCAGTGTGATGATGAGGCCTTCACCATTATGAGGTGTCTGGGCATTATAATGTTTATGCCATGATGAGGCCAGCACCATTATGATGTGTTTGGGCATTATGAGGTCAGTGCCATGATGAGACCTGCACCATTATGACATGTCTGGGTTTATGAGGTCAGTGTGATGATTAGGCCTGCACCATTATGACATGTCTCGGCTTTATGAGGTCAGTGCCATGATGAGGCCTGAACCATTATGACATGTCTGAGTTTTATGAGGTCAGTGCCATGAGGAGGCCTGCACGATTATGACATGTCTGGGCTTTTTGAGGTAAGTGTGATGATGAGACCTGCACCACTATGACTTGTCTGGGCTTTATGAGGTCAGTGTGATGATGAGGCCTGCACCATTATGAGGTGTCTGGGCATTATAAGGTCAGTGTGAGGCTGAGGCCTGCACCATTATGACATGCCTGGGCTTTATGAGGTCAGTGCCATGAGGAGGCCTGGGCCATTATGACATGTCTGGGCTTTATGAGGTCAGTGCCATGATGAGGCCTGAACAATTATGAGGTGTCTGGGCTTTATCAGGTCACTGTGATGATGAAACCTGCACCATTATGACATGTCTGGGCTTTATGAGGTCAGTGCCATGATGAGGCCTGCACCATTATGACGTGTCTGGGCGTTATGAGGTCAGTGTGATGATGTCGCCTGCATCATTATGACATGTCTAGGCTTTATGAGGTCAGTGTGAGGATGAGGCCTGCACTATTATGATATGTCTGCGCTTTCTGAGGTCAGTGCCATGATGAGGCCTGAACAATTATGAGGTTTCTGGGCTTTATCAGGTCATCGTGATGATGAAGCCTGCACCATAATGACATGTCTGGGCTTTATGATGTCAGTGCCATGATGAGGCCTGCACCATTATGACGTGTCTGGGCGTTATGAGTTCAGTGTGATGATGTCGCCTGCATCATTATGACATGTCTGGGCTTTATGAGGTCAGTGCCGTGATGAGACCTGCACCATTATGACATGTCTGGGATATATGAGGTCACAGTGATGATGAGAACTGCACCATTTTGACATGTCTGGGCTTTGAGAGGTCAGTGCCATGATTAGGCCTGCACCATTATGATGTGTTTGGGCATTATGAGGTCAGTGTGATGATGAGGCCTGCACCAATATGAGATGTCTGGGCTTTATGAGGTCAATGTGATTATGAGGTGTGCACCATTATGAGGTGTCTGGGCTTTATGAGGTCAGTGTGATCATGAGACCTGCACTATTCTGAGGTGTCTGGGCTGTATGAGGTAACTACGATGATGAGGCTTGCACCAATATGACATGTCTGGGCTTTAAGAGGTTAGTGCCATGAGGAGGCCTGCACTGTTATGAGGTGTCTGGGTTTTATGAGGTCACTGTTATGATGAGGCCTGCACCATTATGACATGTCTGGGCTTTATGAGGTCAGTGTGATGATGAGACCTGCACCATTATGACATGTCTCGACTTTATGAGGTCAGTGCCATGAGGAGGCCTGAACCATTATGACATGTCTGAGTTTTATGAGGTCAGTGCCATGAGGAGGCCTGCACGATTATGACATGTCTGGGCTTTATGAGGTAACTGTGATGGTGAGGTCTGCACCATTATGACATGCCTGGGCTTTATGAGGTCAGTGCCATGGGGCGGCCTGGGCCATTATGAGGTGTCTGTTCTTTATGAGGTCAGTGCCATGAGGAGGCCTGGGCCATTATGACATGTCTGGGCTTTATGAGGTCAGTGTGATGATGAGGCCTGCACCATTATGACATGTCTGCGCTTTATGAGGTCAGTGCCATGATGAGGCCTGAACAATTATGAGGTGTCTGGGCTTTATCAGGTCACTGTGATGATGAAGCCTGCACCATTATGACATGTCTGGGCTTTATGATGTCAGTGCCATGATGAGGCCTGCACCATTATGACGTGTCTGGGCGTTATGAGGTCAGTGTGATGATGTCGCCTGCATCATTATGACTTGTCTAGGCTTTATGAGGTCAGTGTGAGGATGAGGCCTGCACTATTATGATATGTCTGCGCTTTCTGAGGTCAGTGCCATGATGAGGCCTGAACAATTATGAGGTTTCTGGGCTTTATCAGGTCATCGTGATGATGAAGCCTGCACCATAATGACATGTCTGGGCTTTATGATGTCAGTGCCATGATGAGGCCTGCACCATTATGACGTGTCTGGGCGTTATGAGTTCAGTGTGATGATGTCGCCTGCATCATTATGACATGTCTGGGCTTTATGATGTCAGTGCCATGATGAGGCCTGCACCATCATGACGTGTCTGGGCGTTATGAGTTCAGTGTGATGATGTCGCCTGCATCATTATGACATGTCTGGGCTTTATGAGGTCAGTGCCGTGATGAGACCTGCACCATTATGACATGTCTGGGATATATGAGGTCACAGTGATGATGAGAACTGCACCATTATGACATGTCTGGGCTTTATGAGGTTTATGCCATGATGAGGCCTGCACCATTATGATGTGTTTGGGCATTATGAGGTCAGTGTGATGATGAGGCCTGCACCAATATGAGAAGTCTGGGCTTTATGAGGTCAATGTGATTATGAGGTGTGCACCATTATGAGGTGTCTGGGCTTTATGAGGTCAGTGTGATCATGAGACCTGCACTATTCTGAGGTGTCTGGGCTGTATGAGGTAACTACGATGATGAGGCTTGCACCAATATGACATGTCTGGGCTTTAAGAGGTTAGTGCCATGAGGAGGCCTGCACTGTTATGAGATGTCTGGGCATTATAAGGTCAGTGTGAGGCTGAGGCCTGCACCATTATGACATGTCTGGGCTTTATGAGGTCAGTGTGATGATGAGGCCTGCACCATTATGACATGCCTGGGCTTTATGAGGTAAGTGCCATGATGAGGCCTGAACCATTATGACATGTCTGAGTTTTATGAGGTCAGTGCCATGAGGAGGCCTGCACGATTATGACATGTCTGGGCTTTATGAGGTAACTGTGATGGTGAGGTCTGCACCATTATGACATGTCTGGGCTTTATGAGGTCAGTGCCGTGATGAGACCTGCACCATTATGACATGCCTGGGCTTTATGAGGTCAGTGCCATGGGGCGGCCTGGGCCATTATGAGGTGTCTGTTCTTTATGAGGTCAGTGCCATGATGAGACCTGCACCATTATGACATGCCTGGGCTTTATGAGGTCAGTGCCATGAGGAGGCCTGGGCCATTATGACATGTCTGGGCTTTATGAGGTCAGTGTGATGATGAGGCCTGCACCATTATGACATGTCTGCGCTTTATGAGGTCAGTGCCATGATGAGGCCTGAACAATTATGAGGTGTCTGGGCTTTATCATGTCACTGTGATGATGAAGCCTGCGCCGTAATGACATGTCTGGGCTTTATGAGGTCAGTGCCATGATGAGACCTGCACCATCATGACGTGTCTGGGCGTTATGAGGTCAGTGTGATGATGACGCCTGCACCATTATGACATGTCTGGGCTTTATGAGGTCAGTGCCATGATGAGGCCTGTACCATTATGACATGTCTGGGATATATGAGGTCACAGTGATGATGAGAACTGCACCATTATGACATGTCTGGGCTTTGAGAGGTCAGTGCCATGATGAGGCCTGCAACATTATGACATGTCTGGATTTTATGAGGTCAGTGTGATGATGAGGCCTTCACCATTATGAGGTGTCTGGGCATTATAATGTTTATGCCATGATGAGGCCAGCACCATTATGATGTGTTTGGGCATTATGAGGTCAGTGCCATGATGAGACCTGTACCATTATGACATGTCTGGGTTTATGAGGTCAGTGTGATGATTAGGCCTGCACCATTATGACATGTCTCGGCTTTATGAGGTCAGTGCCATGATGAGGCCTGAACCATTATGACATGTCTGAGTTTTATGAGGTCAGTGCCATGAGGAGGCCTGCACGATTATGACATGTCTGGGCTTTTTGAGGTAAGTGTGATGATGAGACCTGCACCACTATGACTTGTCTGGGCTTTATGAGGTCAGTGTGATGATGAGGCCTGCACCATTATGAGGTGTCTGGGCATTATAAGGTCAGTGTGAGGCTGAGGCCTGCACCATTATGACATGCCTGGGCTTTATGAGGTCAGTGCCATGAGGAGGCCTGGGCCATTATGACATGTCTGGGCTTTATGAGGTCAGTGCCATGATGAGGCCTGAACAATTATGAGGTGTCTGGGCTTTATCAGGTCACTGTGATGATGAAACCTGCACCATTATGACATGTCTGGGCTTTATGAGGTCAGTGCCATGATGAGGCCTGCACCATTATGACGTGTCTGGGCGTTATGAGGTCAGTGTGATGATGTCGCCTGCATCATTATGACATGTCTAGGCTTTATGAGGTCAGTGTGAGGATGAGGCCTGCACTATTATGATATGTCTGCGCTTTCTGAGGTCAGTGCCATGATGAGGCCTGAACAATTATGAGGTTTCTGGGCTTTATCAGGTCATCGTGATGATGAAGCCTGCACCATAATGACATGTCTGGGCTTTATGATGTCAGTGCCATGATGAGGCCTGCACCATTATGACGTGTCTGGGCGTTATGAGTTCAGTGTGATGATGTCGCCTGCATCATTATGACATGTCTGGGCTTTATGAGGTCAGTGCCGTGATGAGACCTGCACCATTATGACATGTCTGGGATATATGAGGTCAGTGTGATGATGAGAACTGCACCATTTTGACATGTCTGGGCTTTGAGAGGTCAGTGCCATGATTAGGCCTGCACCATTATGATGTGTTTGGGCATTATGAGGTCAGTGTGATGATGAGGCCTGCACCAATATGAGATGTCTGGGCTTTATGAGGTCAATGTGATTATGAGGTGTGCACCATTATGAGGTGTCTGGGCTTTATGAGGTCAGTGTGATCATGAGACCTGCACTATTCTGAGGTGTCTGGGCTGTATGAGGTAACTACGATGATGAGGCTTGCACCAATATGACATGTCTGGGCTTTAAGAGGTTAGTGCCATGAGGAGGCCTGCACTGTTATGAGGTGTCTGGGTTTTATGAGGTCACTGTTATGATGAGGCCTGCACCATTATGACATGTCTGGGCTTTATGAGGTCAGTGTGATGATGAGACCTGCACCATTATGACATGTCTCGACTTTATGAGGTCAGTGCCATGAGGAGGCCTGAACCATTATGACATGTCTGAGTTTTATGAGGTCAGTGCCATGAGGAGGCCTGCACGATTATGACATGTCTGGGCTTTTTGAGGTAAGTGTGATGATGAGGCCTGCACCACTATGACTTGTCTGGGCTTTATGAGGTTACCGTGATGATGAGGCCTGCACCATTATGAGGTGTCTGGGCATTATAAGGTCAGTGCCATGATGAGACCTGCACCATTATGACATGCCTGGGCTTTATGAGGTCAGTGCCGTGATGAGACCTGCACCATTATGACATGCCTGGGCTTTATGAGGTCAGTGCCATGGGGCGGCCTGGGCCATTATGAGGTGTCTGTTCTTTTTGAGGTCAGTGCCATGATGAGACCTGCACCATTATGACATGTCTGGACTTTATGAGGTCAGTGCCATGAGGAGGCCTGGGCCATTATGACATGTCTGGGCTTTATGAGGTCAGTGCCATGATGAGGCCTGAACAATTATGAGGTGTCTGGGCTTTATCAGGTCACTGTGATGATGAAGCCTGCACCATTATGACATGTCTGGGCTTTATGATGTCAGTGCCATGATGAGGCCTGCACCATTATGACGTGTCTGGGCGTTATGAGGTCAGTGTGATGATGTCGCCTGCATCATTATGACTTGTCTAGGCTTTATGAGGTCAGTGTGAGGATGAGGCCTGCACTATTATGATATGTCTGCGCTTTCTGAGGTCAGTGCCATGATGAGGCCTGAACAATTATGAGGTTTCTGGGCTTTATCAGGTCATCGTGATGATGAAGCCTGCACCATAATGACATGTCTGGGCTTTATGATGTCAGTGCCATGATGAGGCCTGCACCATTATGACGTGTCTGGGCGTTATGAGTTCAGTGTGATGATGTCGCCTGCATCATTATGACATGTCTGGGCTTTATGAGGTCAGTGCCGTGATGAGACCTGCACCATTATGACATGTCTGGGATATATGAGGTCACAGTGATGATGAGAACTGCACCATTATGACATGTCTGGGCTTTATGAGGTTTATGCCATGATGAGGCCTGCACCATTATGATGTGTTTGGGCATTATGAGGTCAGTGTGATGATGAGGCCTGCACCAATATGAGAAGTCTAGGCTTTATGAGGTCAATGTGATTATGAGGTGTGCACCATTATGAGGTGTCTGGGCTTTATGAGGTCAGTGTGATCATGAGACCTGCACTATTCTGAGGTGTCTGGGCTGTATGAGGTAACTACGATGATGAGGCTTGCACCAATATGACATGTCTGGGCTTTAAGAGGTTAGTGCCATGAGGAGGCCTGCACTGTTATGAGATGTCTGGGCATTATAAGGTCAGTGTGAGGCTGAGGCCTGCACCATTATGACATGTCTGGGCTTTATGAGGTCAGTGTGATGATGAGGCCTGCACCATTATGACATGCCTGGGCTTTATGAGGTAAGTGCCATGATGAGGCCTGAACCATTATGACATGTCTGAGTTTTATGAGGTCAGTGCCATGAGGAGGCCTGCACGATTATGACATGTCTGGGCTTTATGAGGTAACTGTGATGGTGAGGTCTGCACCATTATGACATGTCTGGGCTTTATGAGGTCAGTGCCGTGATGAGACCTGCACCATTATGACATGCCTGGGCTTTATGAGGTCAGTGCCATGGGGCGGCCTGGGCCATTATGAGGTGTCTGTTCTTTATGAGGTCAGTGCCATGATGAGACCTGCACCATTATGACATGCCTGGGCTTTATGAGGTCAGTGCCATGAGGAGGCCTGGGCCATTATGACATGTCTGGGCTTTATGAGGTCAGTGTGATGATGAGGCCTGCACCATTATGACATGTCTGCGCTTTATGAGGTCAGTGCCATGATGAGGCCTGAACAATTATGAGGTGTCTGGGCTTTATCATGTCACTGTGATGATGAAGCCTGCGCCGTAATGACATGTCTGGGCTTTATGAGGTCAGTGCCATGATGAGGCCTGCACCATCATGACGTGTCTGGGCGTTATGAGGTCAGTGTGATGATGACGCCTGCACCATTATGACATGTCTGGGCTTTATGAGGTCAGTGCCATGATGAGGCCTGTACCATTATGACATGTCTGGGATATATGAGGTCACAGTGATGATGAGAACTGCACCATTATGACATGTCTGGGCTTTGAGAGGTCAGTGCCATGATGAGGCCTGCAACATTATGACATGTCTGGATTTTATGAGGTCAGTGTGATGATGAGGCCTTCACCATTATGAGGTGTCTGGGCATTATAATGTTTATGCCATGATGAGGCCAGCACCATTATGATGTGTTTGGGCATTATGAGGTCAGTGCCATGATGAGACCTGCACCATTATGACATGTCTGGGTTTATGAGGTCAGTGTGATGATTAGGCCTGCACCATTATGACATGTCTCGGCTTTATGAGGTCAGTGCCATGATGAGGCCTGAACCATTATGACATGTCTGAGTTTTATGAGGTCAGTGCCATGAGGAGGCCTGCACGATTATGACATGTCTGGGCTTTTTGAGGTAAGTGTGATGATGAGACCTGCACCACTATGACTTGTCTGGGCTTTATGAGGTCAGTGTGATGATGAGGCCTGCACCATTATGAGGTGTCTGGGCATTATAAGGTCAGTGTGAGGCTGAGGCCTGCACCATTATGACATGCCTGGGCTTTATGAGGTCAGTGCCATGAGGAGGCCTGGGCCATTATGACATGTCTGGGCTTTATGAGGTCAGTGCCATGATGAGGCCTGAACAATTATGAGGTGTCTGGGCTTTATCAGGTCACTGTGATGATGAAACCTGCACCATTATGACATGCCTGGGCTTTATGAGGTCAGTGCCATGATGAGGCCTGCACCATTATGACGTGTCTGGGCGTTATGAGGTCAGTGTGATGATGTCGCCTGCATCATTATGACATGTCTAGGCTTTATGAGGTCAGTGTGAGGATGAGGCCTGCACTATTATGATATGTCTGCGCTTTCTGAGGTCAGTGCCATGATGAGGCCTGAACAATTATGAGGTTTCTGGGCTTTATCAGGTCATCGTGATGATGAAGCCTGCACCATAATGACATGTCTGGGCTTTATGATGTCAGTGCCATGATGAGGCCTGCACCATTATGACGTGTCTGGGCGTTATGAGTTCAGTGTGATGATGTCGCCTGCATCATTATGACATGTCTGGGCTTTATGAGGTCAGTGCCGTGATGAGACCTGCACCATTATGACATGTCTGGGATATATGAGGTCACAGTGATGATGAGAACTGCACCATTTTGACATGTCTGGGCTTTGAGAGGTCAGTGCCATGATTAGGCCTGCACCATTGTGATGTGTTTGGGCATTATGAGGTCAGTGTGATGATGAGGCCTGCACCAATATGAGATGTCTGGGCTTTATGAGGTCAATGTGATTATGAGGTGTGCACCATTATGAGGTGTCTGGGCTTTATGAGGTCAGTGTGATCATGAGACCTGCACTATTCTGAGGTGTCTGGGCTGTATGAGGTAACTACGATGATGAGGCTTGCACCAATATGACATGTCTGGGCTTTAAGAGGTTAGTGCCATGAGGAGGCCTGCACTGTTATGAGGTGTCTGGGTTTTATGAGGTCACTGTTATGATGAGGCCTGCACCATTATGACATGTCTGGGCTTTATGAGGTCAGTGTGATGATGAGACCTGCACCATTATGACATGTCTCGACTTTATGAGGTCAGTGCCATGAGGAGGCCTGAACCATTATGACATGTCTGAGTTTTATGAGGTCAGTGCCATGAGGAGGCCTGCACGATTATGACATGTCTGGGCTTTATGAGGTAACTGTGATGGTGAGGTCTGCACCATTATGACATGCCTGGGCTTTATGAGGTCAGTGCCATGGGGCGGCCTGGGCCATTATGAGGTGTCTGTTCTTTATGAGGTCAGTGCCATGAGGAGGCCTGGGCCATTATGACATGCCTGGGCTTTATGAGGTCAGTGTGATGATGAGGCCTGCACCATTATGACATGTCTGCGCTTTATGAGGTCAGTGCCATGATGAGGCCTGAACAATTATGAGGTGTCTGGGCTTTATCAGGTCACTGTGATGATGAAGCCTGCACCATTATGACATGTCTGGGCTTTATGATGTCAGTGCCATGATGAGGCCTGCACCATTATGACGTGTCTGGGCGTTATGAGGTCAGTGTGATGATGTCGCCTGCATCATTATGACTTGTCTAGGCTTTATGAGGTCAGTGTGAGGATGAGGCCTGCACTATTATGATATGTCTGCGCTTTCTGAGGTCAGTGCCATGATGAGGCCTGAACAATTATGAGGTTTCTGGGCTTTATCAGGTCATCGTGATGATGAAGCCTGCACCATAATGACATGTCTGGGCTTTATGATGTCAGTGCCATGATGAGGCCTGCACCATTATGACGTGTCTGGGCGTTATGAGTTCAGTGTGATGATGTCGCCTGCATCATTATGACATGTCTGGGCTTTATGATGTCAGTGCCATGATGAGGCCTGCACCATCATGACGTGTCTGGGCGTTATGAGTTCAGTGTGATGATGTCGCCTGCATCATTATGACATGTCTGGGCTTTATGAGGTCAGTGCCGTGATGAGACCTGCACCATTATGACATGTCTGGGATATATGAGGTCACAGTGATGATGAGAACTGCACCATTATGACATGTCTGGGCTTTATGAGGTTTATGCCATGATGAGGCCTGCACCATTATGATGTGTTTGGGCATTATGAGGTCAGTGTGATGATGAGGCCTGCACCAATATGAGAAGTCTGGGCTTTATGAGGTCAATGTGATTATGAGGTGTGCACCATTATGAGGTGTCTGGGCTTTATGAGGTCAGTGTGATCATGAGACCTGCACTATTCTGAGGTGTCTGGGCTGTATGAGGTAACTACGATGATGAGGCTTGCACCAATATGACATGTCTGGGCTTTAAGAGGTTAGTGCCATGAGGAGGCCTGCACTGTTATGAGATGTCTGGGCATTATAAGGTCAGTGTGAGGCTGAGGCCTGCACCATTATGACATGTCTGGGCTTTATGAGGTCAGTGTGATGATGAGGCCTGCACCATTATGGACATGCCTGGGCTTTATGAGGTAAGTGCCATGATGAGGCCTGAACCATTATGACATGTCTGAGTTTTATGAGGTCAGTGCCATGAGGAGGCCTGCACGATTATGACATGTCTGGGCTTTATGAGGTAACTGTGATGGTGAGGTCTGCACCATTATGACATGTCTGGGCTTTATGAGGTCAGTGCCGTGATGAGAACCTGCACCATTATGACATGCCTGGGCTTTATGAGGTCAGTGCCATGGGGCGGCCTGGGCCATTATGAGGTGTCTGTTCTTTATGAGGTCAGTGCCATGATGAGACCTGCACCATTATGACATGCCTGGGCTTTATGAGGTCAGTGCCATGAGGAGGCCTGGGCCATTATGACATGTCTGGGCTTTATGAGGTCAGTGTGATGATGAGGCCTGCACCATTATGACATGTCTGCGCTTTATGAGGTCAGTGCCATGATGAGGCCTGAACAATTATGAGGTGTCTGGGCTTTATCATGTCACTGTGATGATGAAGCCTGCGCCGTAATGACATGTCTGGGCTTTATGAGGTCAGTGCCATGATGAGACCTGCACCATCATGACGTGTCTGGGCGTTATGAGGTCAGTGTGATGATGACGCCTGCACCATTATGACATGTCTGGGCTTTATGAGGTCAGTGCCATGATGAGGCCTGTACCATTATGACATGTCTGGGATATATGAGGTCACAGTGATGATGAGAACTGCACCATTATGACATGTCTGGGCTTTGAGAGGTCAGTGCCATGATGAGGCCTGCAACATTATGACATGTCTGGATTTTATGAGGTCAGTGTGATGATGAGGCCTTCACCATTATGAGGTGTCTGGGCATTATAATGTTTATGCCATGATGAGGCCAGCACCATTATGATGTGTTTGGGCATTATGAGGTCAGTGCCATGATGAGACCTGTACCATTATGACATGTCTGGGTTTATGAGGTCAGTGTGATGATTAGGCCTGCACCATTATGACATGTCTCGGCTTTATGAGGTCAGTGCCATGATGAGGCCTGAACCATTATGACATGTCTGAGTTTTATGAGGTCAGTGCCATGAGGAGGCCTGCACGATTATGACATGTCTGGGCTTTTTGAGGTAAGTGTGATGATGAGACCTGCACCACTATGACTTGTCTGGGCTTTATGAGGTCAGTGTGATGATGAGGCCTGCACCATTATGAGGTGTCTGGGCATTATAAGGTCAGTGTGAGGCTGAGGCCTGCACCATTATGACATGCCTGGGCTTTATGAGGTCAGTGCCATGAGGAGGCCTGGGCCATTATGACATGTCTGGGCTTTATGAGGTCAGTGCCATGATGAGGCCTGAACAATTATGAGGTGTCTGGCTTTATCAGGTCACTGTGATGATGAAACCTGCACCATTATGACATGTCTGGGCTTTATGAGGTCAGTGCCATGATGAGGCCTGCACCATTATGACGTGTCTGGGCGTTATGAGGTCAGTGTGATGATGTCGCCTGCATCATTATGACATGTCTAGGCTTTATGAGGTCAGTGTGAGGATGAGGCCTGCACTATTATGATATGTCTGCGCTTTCTGAGGTCAGTGCCATGATGAGGCCTGAACAATTATGAGGTTTCTGGGCTTTATCAGGTCATCGTGATGATGAAAGCCTGCACCATAATGACATGTCTGGGCTTTATGATGTCAGTGCCATGATGAGGCCTGCACCATTATGACGTGTCTGGGCGTTATGAGTTCAGTGTGATGATGTCGCCTGCATCATTATGACATGTCTGGGCTTTATGAGGTCAGTGCCGTGATGAGACCTGCACCATTATGACATGTCTGGGATATATGAGGTCACAGTGATGATGAGAACTGCACCATTTTGACATGTCTGGGCTTTGAGAGGTCAGTGCCATGATTAGGCCTGCACCATTATGATGTGTTTGGGCATTATGAGGTCAGTGTGATGATGAGGCCTGCACCAATATGAGATGTCTGGGCTTTATGAGGTCAATGTGATTATGAGGTGTGCACCATTATGAGGTGTCTGGGCTTTATGAGGTCAGTGTGATCATGAGACCTGCACTATTCTGAGGTGTCTGGGCTGTATGAGGTAACTACGATGATGAGGCTTGCACCAATATGACATGTCTGGGCTTTAAGAGGTTAGTGCCATGAGGAGGCCTGCACTGTTATGAGGTGTCTGGGTTTTATGAGGTCACTGTTATGATGAGGCCTGCACCATTATGACATGTCTGGGCTTTATGAGGTCAGTGTGATGATGAGACCTGCACCATTATGACATGTCTCGACTTTATGAGGTCAGTGCCATGAGGAGGCCTGAACCATTATGACATGTCTGAGTTTTATGAGGTCAGTGCCATGAGGAGGCCTGCACGATTATGACATGTCTGGGCTTTTTGAGGTAAGTGTGATGATGAGGCCTGCACCACTATGACTTGTCTGGGCTTTATGAGGTTACCGTGATGATGAGGCCTGCACCATTATGAGGTGTCTGGGCATTATAAGGTCAGTGCCATGATGAGACCTGCACCATTATGACATGCCTGGGCTTTATGAGGTCAGTGCCGTGATGAGACCTGCACCATTATGACATGCCTGGGCTTTATGAGGTCAGTGCCATGGGCGGCCTGGGCCATTATGAGGTGTCTGTTCTTTTTGAGGTCAGTGCCATGATGAGACCTGCACCATTATGACATGTCTGGACTTTATGAGGTCAGTGCCATGAGGAGGCCTGGGCCATTATGACATGTCTGGGCTTTATGAGGTCAGTGCCATGATGAGGCCTGAACAATTATGAGGTGTCTGGGCTTTATCAGGTCACTGTGATGATGAAGCCTGCACCATTATGACATGTCTGGGCTTTATGATGTCAGTGCCATGATGAGGCCTGCACCATTATGACGTGTCTGGGCGTTATGAGGTCAGTGTGATGATGTCGCCTGCATCATTATGACTTGTCCTAGGCTTTATGAGGTCAGTGTGAGGATGAGGCCTGCACTATTATGATATGTCTGCGCTTTCTGAGGTCAGTGCCATGATGAGGCCTGAACAATTATGAGGTTTCTGGGCTTTATCAGGTCATCGTGATGATGAAGCCTGCACCATAATGACATGTCTGGGCTTTATGATGTCAGTGCCATGATGAGGCCTGCACCATTATGACGTGTCTGGGCGTTATGAGTTCAGTGTGATGATGTCGCCTGCATCATTATGACATGTCTGGGCTTTATGAGGTCAGTGCCGTGATGAGACCTGCACCATTATGACATGTCTGGGATATATGAGGTCACAGTGATGATGAGAACTGCACCATTATGACATGTCTGGGCTTTATGAGGTTTATGCCATGATGAGGCCTGCACCATTATGATGTGTTTGGGCATTATGAGGTCAGTGTGATGATGAGGCCTGCACCAATATGAGAAGTCTAGGCTTTATGAGGTCAATGTGATTATGAGGTGTGCACCATTATGAGGTGTCTGGGCTTTATGAGGTCAGTGTGATCATGAGACCTGCACTATTCTGAGGTGTCTGGGCTGTATGAGGTAACTACGATGATGAGGCTTGCACCAATATGACATGTCTGGGCTTTAAGAGGTTAGTGCCATGAGGAGGCCTGCACTGTTATGAGATGTCTGGGCATTATAAGGTCAGTGTGAGGCTGAGGCCTGCACCATTATGACATGTCTGGGCTTTATGAGGTCAGTGTGATGATGAGGGCCTGCACCATTATGACATGCCTGGGCTTTATGAGGTAAGTGCCATGATGAGGCCTGAACCATTATGACATGTCTGAGTTTTATGAGGTCAGTGCCATGAGGAGGCCTGCACGATTATGACATGTCTGGGCTTTATGAGGTAACTGTGATGGTGAGGTCTGCACCATTATGACATGTCTGGGCTTTATGAGGTCAGTGCCGTGATGAGACCTGCACCATTATGACATGCCTGGGCTTTATGAGGTCAGTGCCATGGGGCGGCCTGGGCCATTATGAGGTGTCTGTTCTTTATGAGGTCAGTGCCATGATGAGACCTGCACCATTATGACATGCCTGGGCTTTATGAGGTCAGTGCCATGAGGAGGCCTGGGCCATTATGACATGTCTGGGCTTTATGAGGTCAGTGTGATGATGAGGCCTGCACCATTATGACATGTCTGCGCTTTATGAGGTCAGTGCCATGATGAGGCCTGAACAATTATGAGGTGTCTGGGCTTTATCATGTCACTGTGATGATGAAGCCTGCGCCGTAATGACATGTCTGGGCTTTATGAGGTCAGTGCCATGATGAGGCCTGCACCATCATGACGTGTCTGGGCGTTATGAGGTCAGTGTGATGATGACGCCTGCACCATTATGACATGTCTGGGCTTTATGAGGTCAGTGCCATGATGAGGCCTGTACCATTATGACATGTCTGGGATATATGAGGTCACAGTGATGATGAGAACTGCACCATTATGACATGTCTGGGCTTTGAGAGGTCAGTGCCATGATGAGGCCTGCAACATTATGACATGTCTGGATTTTATGAGGTCAGTGTGATGATGAGGCCTTCACCATTATGAGGTGTCTGGGCATTATAATGTTTATGCCATGATGAGGCCAGCACCATTATGATGTGTTTGGGCATTATGAGGTCAGTGCCATGATGAGACCTGCACCATTATGACATGTCTGGGTTATGAGGTCAGTGTGATGATTAGGCCTGCACCATTATGACATGTCTCGGCTTTATGAGGTCAGTGCCATGATGAGGCCTGAACCATTATGACATGTCTGAGTTTTATGAGGTCAGTGCCATGAGGAGGCCTGCACGATATGACATGTCTGGGCTTTTTGAGGTAAGTGTGATGATGAGACCTGCACCACTATGACTTGTCTGGGCTTTATGAGGTCAGTGTGATGATGAGGCCTGCACCATTATGAGGTGTCTGGGCATTATAAGGTCAGTGTGAGGCTGAGGCCTGCACCATTATGACATGCCTGGGCTTTATGAGGTCAGTGCCATGAGGAGGCCTGGGCCCATTATGACATGTCTGGGCTTTATGAGGTCAGTGCCATGATGAGGCCTGAACAATTATGAGGTGTCTGGGCTTTATCAGGTCACTGTGATGATGAAACCTGCACCATTATGACATGTCTGGGCTTTATGAGGTCAGTGCCATGATGAGGCCTGCACCATTATGACGTGTCTGGGCGTTATGAGGTCAGTGTGATGATGTCGCCTGCATCATTATGACATGTCTAGGCTTTATGAGGTCAGTGTGAGGATGAGGCCTGCACTATTATGATATGTCTGCGCTTTCTGAGGTCAGTGCCATGATGAGGCCTGAACAATTATGAGGTTTCTGGGCTTTATCAGGTCATCGTGATGATGAAGCCTGCACCATAATGACATGTCTGGGCTTTATGATGTCAGTGCCATGATGAGGCCTGCACCATTATGACGTGTCTGGGCGTTATGAGTTCAGTGTGATGATGTCGCCTGCATCATTATGACATGTCTGGGCTTTATGAGGTCAGTGCCGTGATGAGACCTGCACCATTATGACATGTCTGGGATATATGAGGTCACAGTGATGATGAGAACTGCACCATTTTGACATGTCTGGGCTTTGAGAGGTCAGTGCCATGATTAGGCCTGCACCATTGTGATGTGTTTGGGCATTATGAGGTCAGTGTGATGATGAGGCCTGCACCAATATGAGATGTCTGGGCTTTATGAGGTCAATGTGATTATGAGGTGTGCACCATTATGAGGTGTCTGGGCTTTATGAGGTCAGTGTGATCATGAGACCTGCACTATTCTGAGGTGTCTGGGCTGTATGAGGTAACTACGATGATGAGGGCTTGCACCAATATGACATGTCTGGGCTTTAAGAGGTTAGTGCCATGAGGAGGCCTGCACTGTTATGAGGTGTCTGGGTTTTATGAGGTCACTGTTATGATGAGGCCTGCACCATTATGACATGTCTGGGCTTTATGAGGTCAGTGTGATGATGAGACCTGCACCATTATGACATGTCTCGACTTTATGAGGTCAGTGCCATGAGGAGGCCTGAACCATTATGACATGTCTGAGTTTTATGAGGTCAGTGCCATGAGGAGGCCTGCACGATTATGACATGTCTGGGCTTTATGAGGTAACTGTGATGGTGAGGTCTGCACCATTATGACATGCCTGGGCTTTATGAGGTCAGTGCCATGGGGCGGCCTGGGCCATTATGAGGTGTCTGTTCTTTATGAGGTCAGTGCCATGAGGAGGCCTGGGCCATTATGACATGTCTGGGCTTTATGAGGTCAGTGTGATGATGAGGCCTGCACCATTATGACATGTCTGCGCTTTATGAGGTCAGTGCCATGATGAGGCCTGAACAATTATGAGGTGTCTGGGCTTTATCAGGTCACTGTGATGATGAAGCCTGCACCATTATGACATGTCTGGGCTTTATGATGTCAGTGCCATGATGAGGCCTGCACCATTATGACGTGTCTGGGCGTTATGAGGTCAGTGTGATGATGTCGCCTGCATCATTATGACTTGTCTAGGCTTTATGAGGTCAGTGTGAGGATGAGGCCTGCACTATTATGATATGTCTGCGCTTTCTGAGGTCAGTGCCATGATGAGGCCTGAACAATTATGAGGTTTCTGGGCTTTATCAGGTCATCGTGATGATGAAGCCTGCACCATAATGACATGTCTGGGCTTTATGATGTCAGTGCCATGATGAGGCCTGCACCATTATGACGTGTCTGGGCGTTATGAGTTCAGTGTGATGATGTCGCCTGCATCATTATGACATGTCTGGGCTTTATGATGTCGAGTGCCATGATGAGGCCTGCACCATCATGACGTGTCTGGGCGTTATGAGTTCAGTGTGATGATGTCGCCTGCATCATTATGACATGTCTGGGCTTTATGAGGTCAGTGCCGTGATGAGACCTGCACCATTATGACATGTCTGGGATATATGAGGTCACAGTGATGATGAGAACTGCACCATTATGACATGTCTGGGCTTTATGAGGTTTATGCCATGATGAGGCCTGCACCATTATGATGTGTTTGGGCATTATGAGGTCAGTGTGATGATGAGGCCTGCACCAATATGAGAAGTCTGGGCTTTATGAGGTCAATGTGATTATGAGGTGTGCACCATTATGAGGTGTCTGGGCTTTATGAGGTCAGTGTGATCATGAGACCTGCACTATTCTGAGGTGTCTGGGCTGTATGAGGTAACTACGATGATGAGGCTTGCACCAATATGACATGTCTGGGCTTTAAGAGGTTAGTGCCATGAGGAGGCCTGCACTGTTATGAGATGTCTGGGCATTATAAGGTCAGTGTGAGGCTGAGGCCTGCACCATTATGACATGTCTGGGCTTTATGAGGTCAGTGTGATGATGAGGCCTGCACCATTATGACATGCCTGGGCTTTATGAGGTAAGTGCCATGATGAGGCCTGAACCATTATGACATGTCTGAGTTTTATGAGGTCAGTGCCATGAGGAGGCCTGCACGATTATGACATGTCTGGGCTTTATGAGGTAACTGTGATGGTGAGGTCTGCACCATTATGACATGTCTGGCTTTATGAGGTCAGTGCCGTGATGAGACCTGCACCATTATGACATGCCTGGGCTTTATGAGGTCAGTGCCATGGGGCGGCCTGGGCCATTATGAGGTGTCTGTTCTTTATGAGGTCAGTGCCATGATGAGACCTGCACCATTATGACATGCCTGGGCTTTATGAGGTCAGTGCCATGAGGAGGCCTGGGCCATTATGACATGTCTGGGCTTTATGAGGTCAGTGTGATGATGAGGCCTGCACCATTATGACATGTCTGCGCTTTATGAGGTCAGTGCCATGATGAGGCCTGAACAATTATGAGGTGTCTGGGCTTTATCATGTCACTGTGATGATGAAGCCTGCGCCGTAATGACATGTCTGGGCTTTATGAGGTCAGTGCCATGATGAGACCTGCACCATCATGACGTGTCTGGGCGTTATGAGGTCAGTGTGATGATGACGCCTGCACCATTATGACATGTCTGGGCTTTATGAGGTCAGTGCCATGATGAGGCCTGTACCATTATGACATGTCTGGGATATATGAGGTCACAGTGATGATGAGAACTGCACCATTATGACATGTCTGGGCTTTGAGAGGTCAGTGCCATGATGAGGCCTGCAACATTATGACATGTCTGGATTTTATGAGGTCAGTGTGATGATGAGGCCTTCACCATTATGAGGTGTCTGGGCATTATAATGTTTATGCCATGATGAGGCCAGCACCATTATGATGTGTTTGGGCATTATGAGGTCAGTGCCATGATGAGACCTGTACCATTATGACATGTCTGGGTTTATGAGGTCAGTGTGATGATTAGGCCTGCACCATTATGACATGTCTCGGCTTTATGAGGTCAGTGCCATGATGAGCCTGAACCATTATGACATGTCTGAGTTTTATGAGGTCAGTGCCATGAGGAGGCCTGCACGATTATGACATGTCTGGGCTTTTTGAGGTAAGTGTGATGATGAGACCTGCACCACTATGACTTGTCTGGGCTTTATGAGGTCAGTGTGATGATGAGGCCTGCACCATTATGAGTGTCTGGGCATTATAAGGTCAGTGTGAGGCTGAGGCCTGCACCATTATGACATGCCTGGGCTTTATGAGGTCAGTGCCATGAGGAGGCCTGGGCCATTATGACATGTCTGGGCTTTATGAGGTCAGTGCCATGATGAGGCCTGAACAATTATGAGGTGTCTGGGCTTTATCAGGTCACTGTGATGATGAAACCTGCACCATTATGACATGTCTGGGCTTTATGAGGTCAGTGCCATGATGAGGCCTGCACCATTATGACGTGTCTGGGCGTTATGAGGTCAGTGTGATGATGTCGCCTGCATCATTATGACATGTCTAGGCTTTATGAGGTCAGTGTGAGGATGAGGCCTGCACTATTATGATATGTCTGCGCTTTCTGAGGTCAGTGCCATGATGAGGCCTGAACAATTATGAGGTTTCTGGGCTTTATCAGGTCATCGTGATGATGAAGCCTGCACCATAATGACATGTCTGGGCTTTATGATGTCAGTGCCATGATGAGGCCTGCACCATTATGACGTGTCTGGGCGTTATGAGTTCAGTGTGATGATGTCGCCTGCATCATTATGACATGTCTGGGCTTTATGAGGTCAGTGCCGTGATGAGACCTGCACCATTATGACATGTCTGGGATATATGAGGTCACAGTGATGATGAGAACTGCACCATTTTGACATGTCTGGGCTTTGAGAGGTCAGTGCCATGATTAGGCCTGCACCATTATGATGTGTTTGGGCATTATGAGGTCAGTGTGATGATGAGGCCTGCACCAATATGAGATGTCTGGGCTTTATGAGGTCAATGTGATTATGAGGTGTGCACCATTATGAGGTGTCTGGGCTTTATGAGGTCAGTGTGATCATGAGACCTGCACTATTTCTGAGGTGTCTGGGCTGTATGAGGTAACTACGATGATGAGGCTTGCACCAATATGACATGTCTGGGCTTTAAGAGGTTAGTGCCATGAGGAGGCCTGCACTGTTATGAGGGTGTCTGGGTTTTATGAGGTCACTGTTATGATGAGGCCTGCACCATTATGACATGTCTGGGCTTTATGAGGTCAGTGTGATGATGAGACCTGCACCATTATGACATGTCTCGACTTTATGAGGTCAGTGCCATGAGGAGGCCTGAACCATTATGACATGTCTGAGTTTTATGAGGTCAGTGCCATGAGGAGGCCTGCACGATTATGACATGTCTGGGCTTTATGAGGTAACTGTGATGGTGAGGTCTGCACCATTATGACATGCCTGGGCTTTATGAGGTCAGTGCCATGGGGCGGCCTGGGCCATTATGAGGTGTCTGTTCTTTATGAGGTCAGTGCCATGAGGAGGCCTGGGCCATTATGACATGTCTGGGCTTTATGAGGTCAGTGTGATGATGAGGCCTGCACCATTATGACATGTCTGCGCTTTATGAGGTCAGTGCCATGATGAGGCCTGAACAATTATGAGGTGTCTGGGCTTTATCAGGTCACTGTGATGATGAAGCCTGCACCATTATGACATGTCTGGGCTTTATGATGTCAGTGCCATGATGAGGCCTGCACATTATGACGTGTCTGGGCGTTATGAGGTCAGTGTGATGATGTCGCCTGCATCATTATGACTTGTCTAGGCTTTATGAGGTCAGTGTGAGGATGAGGCCTGCACTATTATGATATGTCTGCGCTTTCTGAGGTCAGTGCCATGATGAGGCCTGAACAATTATGAGGTTTCTGGGCTTTATCAGGTCATCGTGATGATGAAGCCTGCACCATAATGACATGTCTGGGCTTTATGATGTCAGTGCCATGATGAGGCCTGCACCATTATGACGTGTCTGGGCGTTATGAGTTCAGTGTGATGATGTCGCCTGCATCATTATGACATGTCTGGGCTTTATGATGTCAGTGCCATGATGAGGCCTGCACCATCATGACGTGTCTGGGCGTTATGAGTTCAGTGTGATGATGTCGCCTGCATCATTATGACATGTCTGGGCTTTATGAGGTCAGTGCCGTGATGAGACCTGCACCATTATGACATGTCTGGGATATATGAGGTCACAGTGATGATGAGAACTGCACCATTATGACATGTCTGGGCTTTATGAGGTTTATGCCATGATGAGGCCTGCACCATTATGATGTGTTTGGGCATTATGAGGTCAGTGTGATGATGAGGCCTGCACCAATATGAGAAGTCTGGGCTTTATGAGGTCAATGTGATTATGAGGTGTGCACCATTATGAGGTGTCTGGGCTTTTATGAGGTCAGTGTGATCATGAGACCTGCACTATTCTGAGGTGTCTGGGCTGTATGAGGTAACTACGATGATGAGGCTTGCACCAATATGACATGTCTGGGCTTTAAGAGGTTAGTGCCATGAGGAGGCCTGCACTGTTATGAGATGTCTGGGCATTATAAGGTCAGTGTGAGGCTGAGGCCTGCACCATTATGACATGTCTGGGCTTTATGAGGTCAGTGTGATGATGAGGCCTGCACCATTATGACATGCCTGGGCTTTATGAGGTAAGTGCCATGATGAGGCCTGAACCATTATGACATGTCTGAGTTTTATGAGGTCAGTGCCATGAGGAGGCCTGGCACGATTATGACATGTCTGGGCTTTATGAGGTAACTGTGATGGTGAGGTCTGCACCATTATGACATGTCTGGGCTTTATGAGGTCAGTGCCGTGATGAGACCTGCACCATTATGACATGCCTGGGCTTTATGAGGTCAGTGCCATGGGGCGGCCTGGGCCATTATGAGGTGTCTGTTCTTTATGAGGTCAGTGCCATGATGAGACCTGCACCATTATGACATGCCTGGGCTTTATGAGGTCAGTGCCATGAGGAGGCCTGGGCCATTATGACATGTCTGGGCTTTATGAGGTCAGTGTGATGATGAGGCCTGCACCATTATGACATGTCTGCGCTTTATGAGGTCAGTGCCATGATGAGGCCTGAACAATTATGAGGTGTCTGGGCTTTATCAGGTCACTGTGATGATGAAGCCTGCGCCGTAATGACATGTCTGGGCTTTATGAGGTCAGTGCCATGATGAGGCCTGCACCATCATGACGTGTCTGGGCGTTATGAGGTCAGTGTGATGATGACGCCTGCACCATTATGACATGTCTGGGCTTTATGAGGTCAGTGCCATGATGAGGCCTGTACCATTATGACATGTCTGGGATATATGAGGTCACAGTGATGATGAGAACTGCACCATTATGACATGTCTGGGCTTTGAGAGGTCAGTGCCATGATGAGGCCTGCAACATTATGACATGTCTGGATTTTATGAGGTCAGTGTGATGATGAGGCCTTCACCATTATGAGGTGTCTGGGCATTATAATGTTTATGCCATGATGAGGCCAGCACCATTATGATGTGTTTGGGCATTATGAGGTCAGTGCCATGATGAGACCTGTACCATTATGACATGTCTGGGTTTATGAGGTCAGTGTGATGATTAGGCCTGCACCATTATGACATGTCTCGGCTTTATGAGGTCAGTGCCATGATGAGGCCTGAACCATTATGACATGTCTGAGTTTTATGAGGTCAGTGCCATGAGGAGGCCTGCACGATTATGACATGTCTGGGCTTTTTGAGGTAAGTGTGATGATGAGACCTGCACCACTATGACTTGTCTGGGCTTTATGAGGTCAGTGTGATGATGAGGCCTGCACCATTATGAGGTGTCTGGGCATTATAAGGTCAGTGTGAGGCTGAGGCCTGCACCATTATGACATGTCTGGGCTTTATGAGGTCAGTGCCATGAGGAGGCCTGGGCCATTATGACATGTCTGGGCTTTATGAGGTCAGTGCCATGATGAGA